>NW_009798286.1:259698-261414 GCF_000520075.1 Aphanomyces astaci
CGCTTCAACTTGAAAGGGAGGTTGGTTTGGCTGCCCTCGTCGATCAAGGTGATGCGCGGTACGAAGACTCGCTTGTTGTCAAATGCGCCGTCCATGATAGTTGCCTCGATGCACTTGGTTGACACTTTGGCAACCCGCAATCTTGTCCCATTGCATAGGCCCTGTGAGGGACAAATGTTGCGCAAAAGCGTGACTGGACATCCCACCTTGAACTCGAGCTTGTGCGGTGGCAAGTCGGATATGTTGACGGAATTCAGGAACTCGGAGGGAAATTCCATGGCCGTGTCGTCAACATCCTCGCCTTCTTGCTCGACTGAATCGGCTGAGAGGCAAGTAAACATGGCAGAACTGTTCATCTTGCGCAGCACTTTGGCGTTGTATTCATCGACCCCGACTTTCTTGGGTGCCAAAATCGCTCGTTCAGACATGTACTCCGGGGGGTTGGCCGGGTTATTGATGTCGCCATAGATTTGGTCGATGTACGCGTTCAGGTCTTGGTCGGTTTCCCAGTTCCTGGCAATTGCATCCGGCAGTCGGATCATGGGAGAGCCGTAGACGTCTTGTTCTGGATACGTTCCGTTTCCAACGTCAACCAACGTCTTGGCCCATTCCTCGATACTTGCGTCGTCTGATCCACCACACAGCCGCATGTTCTTTGTCAGCTTGACAATTTTCACGTCGTTCCAGATGCTGCTGCGTCTGAAGGAGGCCTCCACAGTGGCCGATGGTGTGCCGCGTGGAATGATTGGCAGGATTTTCTTGAAATCGCCCGAGAAAATAACAACCTCGCCGCCAAAGAGGGCTGTGGGGTTGTCCATGATGTCGCGAAGGGAACGGTCGACGGCCTCCAAGGCATGCTTGTGGATCATTGAGACCTCGTCCCATACAATGAGCTTGGTGTCTCGAACGATCTTTGCCAATGACGACTGCTTCGGAATGTGGCATAGGGACTTGTCGTTGAGGTTGGTGACGGGGATTTTGAATCGCGAATGTGCCGTTGTGCCGCCCATAAGCAGCAAAGCTGCCAGCCCAGATGATGCCACAGCAAGCGCGATGTCCCCTTTGTCGCGCACTTTTGCCAACAGGATTTGAGAGACGCACGACTTTCCTGAGCCTCCTTCGCCTTGGAGGAAGTACGCCTTGCCTGATGCGTGATCGTATATTTGGGCCAAAACGGTGGTCACAAAGGACCTGTGCTCGTCAGTCATGGTCGCAGCAGTGGCCAACACGTCGTCGAGGGCTGCGCACGTATACGACGTTTCAATGACATAAAGCCGACTTCTTGGATCGTCCAGTAGTTGCCGTTCGCCCAAGTCTAGGAATACTTCGAATTCGTGGAGTTGTGGTAACGTCGGGTAGTCCAAAAGGCTCAACCGATGGTGTTGGAAGCAGTTGTCGATGCTCTTGAGTGTGTAGAACATCGCCTTGCCAAGCATCATGTCTTCACTGAGCGGCTCTTGGAGTGTTTCGTTGCAGCGGCGCAGGTCCCGAAGCCGCTTGTCCATGAAATCTGCTTTGAATTGGTCAAACAGAGCTCGGGTGTTCGCTGTCTGGCAATGCACCAAAGATGTTGGCAAACAGTTCGTGCAGCTGTCCGTCCATGCAGTCCAACGTGGCTTGTCGAATACATACCACATACTCTTCGTCGTTTTCCAACAGGCCCATGGACAGTGCAGCTTCTTCGTACGTTGGATACAGAGTTCCGTGAACTGTGCG
>NW_009798286.1:291473-294212 GCF_000520075.1 Aphanomyces astaci
GTTCTCTGCTTTATTCGATTGTGGTGCGTCGAACAACTACGCCATCATCGCATCATCGACCTTCCCCGTCCACCACCAACCCACTTGGTCCTCCGTTAGAGGCGATGAGTAATGACCTCGCTTCTCCTAGCCCCGCAGTGCGCTCATTGGCCCCAGCGCCCGCGGCTCTAACGGACCCAACGACGGTGCTGCACAACACCCCTTTCGTGCCCCCAACAGAGGCGCCCTCTGTTGTTATCGGTTAGGCTCGGTTATCGCCCCCGATAGCTGCCTCGCCCTCGGCGGCCACGTTTATCGAAGAAACGTGTAACTTGAACGAACTCCCTCGGACGTCTTCCGAGATCCTGGCACTGCCAGAGATGAGCTTTCACTCGCTCGTGGAATCTCTCCGCGCTCACGATATCGCCGCCTTCGCGATGATCAATGTCGAAGAAGAGACGGATCTCTTATCGACCTCGACCGCAGATGACTCGGGGTTTCGGGTTTCGATGGCATGGGTCGATCTACCATTTTCTCCACCATACCTTCGCGATGGCTTTTACCAGATCTTGATGGCGGTCTCTACGCCGAGTGGCATGTTATGGGAGTGGCTGGTCATGCCACAGGGTCCATTTAACGCCCTGGGAGTGGCTGGTCATGCCACAGGGTCCATTTAACGCCCCGGCAACGTTCAACAGCATGGTTACCGCGATGTTCCACGCGTTTCGTGACTTCGCCACGTCGTCCTTCGACGACATTTTCGTTTACCGTTGCGCTTCCCCCCGCGCAGTCTGATCTTGCAAGGTACTCGAAGTCCTCCGTGCCAACGGACTCTATGCCAACCTCGCCAAATGCATGTTTGCCGAGTCAGAACCCTCCCCTTTCACTACTACAATGACATGCATCAGGTCACAGGCATCGCTCATGCGATCCTCTGCTTCCAGGCGCGTATCCATCAATTCCAATGCAATTGCGTCATCCTCAGTCACATCGCTCCGAGGGATCTTGTAGCTGTTCTCGCCATTACCCTCAACAGTCGCATGTAGTACCCGTCGCCAGGTTCGAAACTCTCCTGCAAAGTCAATGATGGCAGACAATTGAACGATTCCTTGACAGGTCCTTCAAGGACTGACATTTCATTTGCTGCTACAATAACTGAATAGAGTTGACGAAGCCCTGGTCTAGAACGTTCAGGTCCGGCGACCGAGGACCTGAACATTCTAGACCTGGGCTTCTTCAACTCTCTTGTGCCAACCAGGTCTAGGAAGAACGTTCAGGTCCTCAGTCGCCGGACCTGAACGTTCTAGACCTGGTTGGCACATTAGTTGGATGCTCCAACCACCCTCAGTTGCCGCTTGAACTAAAAAGGCATCGTGGTCAGCAATGTGCCCCATTTGCGCTTACTTGAATCGAAGTAAATCATATTATTGGAATATGATTGGAGGGCATACTACTGTATGAAGTTCGATGAATATTGAAACCAATAATGTTGTTTTGACCTTTATGTGTGTTCTGCATGGTGATTGGCTTTAATATCTGATGAGTAATGGGTAATTTCGGTGTGGGTTAAATTTCCCCGTTCACTGTAGCTGCTAGAGGTCTTAATTGTTGCAGTCAGCAAGGCTCAACTCAATTAATTGACATAAAATTCTATGTGAAAACTCCACCAATCACACACATTTCTCTAGTGCATATTGAGCAGTTCTCGTGATTGGCGGGATTTTTCTCTATAAGAATAGGGTGGCTTTATCGACCAGGCGCGCACTGTACGAGGAGATGGCAACGAGGAGATGACCGCTGATTGGTCAGACACCGAAGCGCACATATGAGGACATTCTCTTAAGGCGACAACACATGCAAAGTGCGCTCACTGGACAGATCTTAACGTTTTTCATACCCGGCTTAATAATTTTGAGAATATTTCCCTCATTAAAAACAGTTCCACTTGTGTTTTGACCCGAAATACTGTTTAGCGAGGGAATTATTACATCCGGATACACCTTTTCGCCAGTAGCCCTGTAACCTGGGACTCCGTCCTACCCCGGTGAGTACATACGATGCTAAATCTCCGGGGTTAACTTCATCGCTAGTGTTTAGCTATCGCTAACCACTGAGATGTACTTAACCCCTAGTAAGAGGTGAGGTGGTCATTCCTTTACGATTTCATCGGAATAAAAACCACATTGATCCGAACTTTTGTGCTTTCCAGTCCTTATCAAAACTAATACGAAGTATTTTATATCAAACCACAATGGTAGGAAGAGAGTCCTACCGGTACTTGATCGCGAAATGGTGTATACGTGTGGGCGCAGTTCCAGGACAACTTGGTTCCGTGCCACGATACATGATTGGTAGAAAACAATCACTTTGAAATTTTCAGCCAACGTAACTTGGATAAAATCAAGTGGCTCAAAACTATTTTCAGTCTAACGTTATATACTACAGTACTAGTAGCTATTTTCCCTCTTTTAATTCAATTTTCCATCAAGACTAATACGAATTTCGATATGATTATAAGTCGTACGAACTACATTAATTCTCCTCTTTAAGAAACACTATTACTAGAATAAGAGCATCCCCACCGGTGCGACTGTAAACGCTATTATACAGTTCTATCCGGATTATTTACAGTTTTGACAACCCCACCGGGCGACTGTAAAATACAGGAAACTGTAAAATTTTACCGCGAGACGGCAAATCGGCCAGATTTACAGTCGCGACTGTAAAATACAGTTTTGACGAATTAGCCAATAACATGCT
>NW_009798286.1:295195-308385 GCF_000520075.1 Aphanomyces astaci
GGCTCTACTACCAACCGCCAGCCAAACCTACCTCGAGATAGCGAGGCTGTGCATGCTCGGATTTACCTACTACTTTGGCCCCAATCCAATCTAGGCGCTCATTTCCGGATAAAAACATTATTCGGATGTTTTACAGTTTTACCGCTGGGGTTGACGAAAATCAAAATACAGGAACTGTAAAACGGTATTTTACAGTCTGATTATACAGTCGCACCGGTGGGGATGCCCTAATACAAGTAGCATTTTGGAGTAATGGAACCGCTCCATCGAAGGTTACCAAAAGTGTCACTGAACCATGCCCACACGTATACTACCAGTACAGTAGTACTACTGTATTACCGGTAGTTCTCATCATGCTGTCATCATCTTGTCACCACCGCACGTTATTGTGGATTGTCACAACTTTGTTAAATTACTACGTACTATGGCTTGTCACAAAGTAAGAAAAGATTACTCGCCGAATCAGCTGCTGTTACGTTTGACTGGGACTTGGGTGGTGATTGCGACAAACCCTGAAAAACGTTCAATAAATCTGGATACAGGGAATGACGTATTAAACGCCCCCGTGGTACTAAAATTTCGTATTGATTAAAGTATTGAAATTTCGAAGTAGTTTGTCCCAATACACAATTGAAATGCCAATTCGAAGTACCACGGGGGCGCTTAATACGTCATTCCCTGTACCGTTCAACCAAGAGTGAAAATCGTTCAAACCAATAAACTCTAGTTATATGAGGCATATTTTTTGTACTCTGACCACCTCAACTCCTACTAGGGGTTAAGCATTATACTTCGAAGTATGTGCACGCGGGGGTAAGACGAAGTCCCGAGGGGTTCCAGGGTTACGGGAAGAAAATTTGCTTGAACGGTTTTCAGTCTTGGCTGAACGGTATCCAGATTTCTTGAACGTTTTCCCCTAGTTTTCATGGTAATTGCTTCAAGTGTTCGATAGTGTGACATTTCATCCACCAGAATTATTGCTTTCCGAAGGTACTGTACCCACCCATCCCAGAATGCGAGGATCCTCGTTAGTATAGTGGTCAGTATACCTGACCCGGGTTCAATTCCCGGACGGACGGGGAGATCTTTTTCCAGTGATAGAGCATTGGTTTCTTAACTCAAACGTCGTCGGTTCGATCCCCGGCTTCACCGGATTATTTCCACAAGGATTTATCCTTCCCTCCACTTCAACCGAGATTCTTCGAAGTTCGGTCCTCGTCTAATGTTAGAAAAAGTTGGTGCTGGTGTAAGTAAGTAATCCGGTAAAATAATAACTGGTCAGTGTAAATTGTGCCCGGATAGTACAGTAGTGGTGTTTCATGGCCAATCACTCAAAATGACGGAGCTTGGGCAACTAGAAGTGGCTGCCAAAGACAGCCCGACAGCGAAGTAGCCAAGGGCATCTAAAACAGGCTTCGACGTATGTGACGTAGAACAGTTTTAGTTGTGAAATGATGTTGGCATAGTACTACTGTAGGGCAGAAATACCTTGCCATCGTCGTTTCGAATGGAGTAAACATTCATCGGTGACTCCTTGTTTGATCTGCCATCGTGTCCGACAACGGCAACCTGCCCACATAGTTAACGAGGAAAAGTGGGTGCTGAAAACGTGGGTGATTCTTTACTTCAACCAGACCCTTACACAACAGAATTTACACCATGGTCGCTTTCGCAGTTCTAGCGGTGCTCATTCTAATGTCCCCCATTATTCCCCAACTACAGGTCGAAGAATCACAGGAATTGAAGTAGTATTGAATGCGAAGTACTCAAGTGAGTGGTTTGATTTCAGTCGTCAGTTTGATAGTTTGGGAAGATTCCAAGGTATTTCCATCTTAGAGATTACAAGTACTGGTAGATTAGTCGCATAGGTAGTAATTCTGATGACATATCGTACTACCTATACGCATACTACAATAGTAGTTGTGTCAAATAAGAAAGCACCCCACGCTGTCCCCCATACACACGAGCCCCCAAACCTTGCACTCATTGTTGAAATTCCTTCATGAAGACCATTGCCATTCTCGCGCTTGCCTCGTCGGCTGCAGCATTTGCCGCGGGGGATATCGACCTGAACGAAACCACCGCCAGTGTGTTGCGAGGCCCCGACAGAAAGCTCCTCACCAACGCCCAAGTCCAAGCGATCCACAACGACGCGGACGTCAACCGCCAGTGCCACAGGGCCAACGGCGGGTACCTCCAGACGTTGGAACGTGGTAAGTACGCGGCCAGCATATTCCACAATTGTTTCCGCACGTCGGAGCAAATCTTCGATTATGTCGATGAGTTGGTGGCGCAGAACCCAGCTTTGTTGAAAAAAGAAAAGATTTCGTGCACCGTCCGAGGCAAGCCTATCTACGCGTACAAACTGATCAGCGGCAGGTCCAAGGAGAAGTCGTTGTACTTCCAAAGTCTGGCCCACGCCCGGGAATGGATCGCGGGGTCGTCCAACTTGTATGCGTTGTCTTCAATCCTGGATGACATTGCCAACGGGAAAACGACGGCGGCGGACAAGTTCAACTTGTACTTTGTGCCGATCGTCAACATTGACGGGTACGACATCTCGTGGACGAACGGCAAGCGGTTGCAGCGCAAGAATGCCAACGAAGTCGACCTGAACCGCAACTGGTTGCAGTTCACCACGAACCCCAACAAAAACCCCAAACCCTCGGACGAAACTTACCCTGGCCCGCGTCCGGCGAGCGAGCCAGAAACTCAGGGGATTGCGAAGTGGCTCCATGCCAAGAACTCTGAAATCTCCGGCTGGGTGGACGTGCATTCCTTCTTGGGGGCGATATTGTACCCTTATGGCGACACGGAGGAGCCCATCGGCAACAGCGACGACGCCAAGTTTCAACGGCTCGGCCGTAACGTAGCTGCCGCAGCCGGTCGTAACTACAGGGGCCAAACGGCGGGTTCCCTCTCAGTTGCGTACGGGGCGTTCGACGACTACCTCTACCGCACGTACAAGAAGCCCGTGGTGACCGTCGAAGTGGCTGGTTCTCACTTTGTCGCCCATGTGTCGACCATCCGTACCCGCGGCGAGGAAATCTACAGAGCGTTGACTCAATTTGCCAAAGAAGTCTTGATTTTCGAGGGCAACAGCGGTGGCAACATCGGTGGCAACATCGGTGGCAACTTCGGTGGCAACGGTGGTGGGCTTGTCTTTCCTAAAGATTGATTAACCAAAGCAAGTCGGACGTGGTGGAAGGTGACGTTGGGATTGTTGGTATCTGACGATCATTGACTACCAGTAGATTGTCTGTTGAGGCAGAGTGGTGAAGCATTGCATATATTCAAACGGGATATATAGCGTTGTCGTTATGCCCATGTTTCATCTCTGGGGGCATTGAGTTTATAGTAACTGCTGGCCAACTCCGGAGTGTAATCTACGTTCCCATGATTGTTCCTGGTCAAGTCCCCATTCGCAATTGGTATGGTGCACTCATTCGATAAACTTCCTACTTCTCAAACCCAACACCAAGTCCTCCCTCCAACATCAACGCCTCGTCAATTTTAGCCTACTTCGAAGTATTGTGCTTTTCGCTATTCACACCATAAACCTGGGTGTTTGTTACCTCGACCCCAGTGTTTTAGATAATCCGTACTGGGAAAAATTGTTTTCACGAGTGCTTTTTGGGGGTTTTACGCGTGAAATGAAAAGTGGGGGAATTACGCGTATTTTCTCAATAACAACTTTATGTCTTGGTTCTTGTATGTGCAACTAGTTGCATATGGTGGAGGTGCTGGCATGATCGAGTATGAGTCATGGGACCAACATTCCTCAACAGGAAGGCGGTCGGTATCATCATGTTCTGCCGCGTCCGCAGAAGTGCGTCGTGTGCCCTTGGAAATGACCGAGGGCAAACCGCACCTACATCGGAGGTCGAGAACCGTCTGGTTTCGACGCGTGGCCGATATCGACGGCGGGTTAGTATAAAAGGTTAATCCAGTCAGTTTGCATTGTGAGTCTAACCATCGTTTTGGTTGCTGTGCTGGTCGACGAAGCGTCGACAGTACGGGGTGCGGAACAAATAATTCTTTAGAGCACGTATCGATCTGAAGCAATGAGTGATACGGAAGCGGAACCGTCAAACCGCAAGTCTCAGTCGCTGGAGCGCGACGACGACACAGTGCCTATGGAGCCATGAGGACACGAAGGTCGCGGATGTTTCCGTGGGCCTTTCGGCTCTCCTCGAAGAAACAAACACCAACCCGTCGATCGGATGGGGTTTGGTGTCCAAGGTGGAGTGGGATGACGTCAAGTTGGACGCCATCGGCTTACCAACGCGAGCTGCGGCGGAAGTGCCGCTGCCTGACGCATCATCTGTGGGTGCGAGTGCACCTGATGACGTGGAAAGTACTGAACGCACCGGCTTTATCGTTGCCGCCCTCTCTCAAGGGATCGACGAAAGCAGATTGTCGTGCGTTTATGCGAGAATACCAGCGATACAAATCATGACATTGCAATCAACGGGCCAACATCCGTTTTTGATGCCACTCGGCGCGTGTATGGACCTGTTTTCAAAGCGACGCATCGCTTTGGAAAGTCACATGGCGCTTTGGGAAGTCACATGGTGATGCGACAAAAGACGAGTGGGTGTCCTGGTTCATGGAGGCCCACGATGAAGAACCCGTTGAGTTGGACGCGCTGAAGAAGCGCCTTCGGGTGGCCGTACAGTTCGACACCAAGATCCTCGAAGCCGACAGTCGTAAGTCGAATGCTCGACAACTTGATGAAAACCCTCGATGCGGATGGCCAAGAGTGGGTACTCCATCAGGAGGGGAAGTTGGTGGTGGGAATCATCACCAAAGCGATCAAGCCAGCAACCGCTCCAGCTGGCCGTGACGAAGCAGCGGCAACTGCAGCGGAACAAAGTGCTCAAGTCAGACGTGTCTCGCTACGTCAAGTGGCTGCGGGAATTCGCCATTGGGTACCAGCTGTATGGCGGCATGGGGGAAGAAAGACCTTCGAAGGCGCCGGCAGAGGAGCTGCGAAAGGAAAACTCACGGCTTCGTTCACGTTTCAGCCCGGTCCCCGAAGAAAAGCGGCCCAGTGGCGCGTCTGTCGCGCCTCCTACTTGGCGTGCCGATAAAATAGACGAGCCGCCAGAGCGGCCGAAGCCCAAGTGCCTGAAGTGTCAGTCGACGGCACACCGAGTGCGGGAACACCCTGGCATTACAGATGCCGAGGTAAAAAAGTTGATGGACGACTTCCATCAGGCGCGCCGTCGGTCGGTGAACTTCGTGTCGAGCTCGAAGCCTGCGAACAGCATGGAGTGCCAAGCGTCGATCGAAGACGTTCTCACAATTCCTAAAGTGTTGCTGGATTCTGGGTCCGACTCAACGTTGGTGTCGGAAGGCCTCCTCGTGGCGCTGGAACGCCATGGAGCAAGTCTCAACGTTGAGTCTAAGCCAAGACTCATGTTGACGCCGTATGGAGAGACAAGCAAACCTCTCCATGTGACACGGCAAGTGCAGTTCAAGACGGTGACGTTGGAGACGTCAATCGGCCCCCTGGTCTTGCGTGGGCTTTGAGCGTGGGTCGAAGTAAAGAAGTTGGAGGTCGACGTTCTCATTGGACGTCCCGTTATGGAGCGACTGGGGTTTTCAGTCGACGGCATGCTTGTCGACGCGTTGAAGCAGCGTCGAGTCTGGGATATGGCCGAAGCGGGAGATGCTGACCAGACGTCGGCAAACGTGAAGCGGCTGCAAGAGGCGTTCCAGGAAGATCCCGAAGACGCATTGTACGCCGAGGACGTGACGTGTTCCACTCCCGCAATGGAGAAGCCCGCCGACCAAGACTGCGAGATAAAGCGCATTCTCAACGGCAAGATTGCCGAAGCCATCCAGCTTGGACTCTCCCCTGCGCATGAAAGCGAACTCCGGCGTATTTTGGGTGATCACACCGATGTCTTTCGCCTGGAGTTTGGGCAAGCCTTGCCGGTGGATGTCGAGCCGTTGAAAGTACGGTTGAAGGAAGGAGCGGTGCCCGTGAAGTGTGCGTTGCGCCGGTACCCGCCGGCCCACATGGAGTATTTGAAACAGCATGTGGAAGAGCTCGAGGCCGCAGGCCTCGTCAACCACAATAACCGTGAGACATGGGCGGCAGCGCCGCGGATTGTCGCCAAGAAAGCCCCGGGCGAATATCGAATGACCATCGACTCTCGCCCGATGGAGGTCCCCATGCCGTGGCCGATGCCGAATCTGGACGCTGCGATGGCGACTTTGGTCGGCATGAACGTGTTTTTCACGTTGGCAGTTGCCACTGTACCCATCCTGTTAGATGTGGTACTCGTTCATGACACCGTTCGGTGTCTACACGCCAACCAGAATCCTTATGGGGCAGACGGACGCCGTGGCCTATTGCCAGTCCGTGGTGAACCAAATGTTCGGCGAACTGTTGTACGCCGGGGTGCTGGGTTGGTTGGACGATCTCCTGGGGTACGCAGACAGCTCGGACAAGCTGTTTGTGTTGTTGGACAAGGTGCTGTCCAATTGCGGAAAGTTCCGCCTCAAGCTACATCCGAAGAAGTGCGATTTCTTCTTGAAGAAAGCCACGTGGTGCGGAAAAGTGATTTCCGCCGAAGGGATCTCCCATTCCCCTGATCGAGTTCAGGGCCTGTGTGCACTGGAGACGTCAACGTCTGGCGCCGATCTGCAACAATTTGTCTGCGCGACAAATTGGATGCGGAGCTCCATCCCAAGCTACTCGGAGCTGATTGGTCCTGCGGAGCCTGTTGGACGTGGCGGCGAAGGCCGCTCGGGGAAGCCAACGTATGGGCGGACCTGCTCAGCCGGTGGGGTGCCGCTCCGTTACCTGCGGCAGTGGCGAGAGTGCGACTACTGGTTGTTTTCTCGCCCTTATAGAAGGCAGCCTGGAAAGCTGCCGGCGAGGACGTCCCCAATGTGACATGGAGCGTCAGCGACGGGTATTACGTGACCGCCACTGGAAAAATTTGGATCCCCGAGGCCGCAGTGGACCTGCAGCAGCGGATCTGCATCATAGCCCACCAAGGCGCGGCGGGTCACCGCGGAGTGGGCGTGACAACCCAAGGCGTACTCGAGCGGTTTGAGTGGCGAACCGCAAAGGAAGATCTGAACGCCTTTGTGGGCAGTTGCTTACACTGCCTGTGTGTCGACGGCACGATGGTGCCGAGACCCTGGGGCGCTGCCCTGCATGCGGAGCGCCCAAATGAGCTCATCCACTTCGATTGGCTCCAACTGCCGCCAGCCGCGAATGGCTGGAAATATGTGCTTGTCGTCAAGGACGACAAGCACAAGCACATGAGTGGGTTTTGTCGTCTGTTCCCTTCGGCAACGGCCGACGCGGAAAGCACAGCAAACGCCCTGATGATTGGTTTGCGACACATGGCAGTGTGTCGACATGGCTTTCCGATGGCGGAACCCATTTCAAGAAGGAAGTCGTGGGCAAGATCAAGAGGATGATCGGTGCCCATCACCAGACCACAACGCCGTACACGCCGTGGGCGAACGGCACAGTGGAAGTCGTTAATCGACTTATCCTGCGAGGGTTGAAGACCCTGACCAGCGAAATGAAGCTTCGTCCGGACGAAGGGCACCGTGTGTTGGCCCTGGTACAGAGCGCGTTGAACCACCAGCCGGCGGACCGTCTCGGCGGTGTGGCTCCAGTGACCGCGTTTCAAGGCTTTCCGTCTACAACGCCTTTAGCTGGGTTGGTACACCCAAGGACCAAGAAAGTACTCACGGTGGACTGGCCCTCGAAAGCGCGTCAAAAGCACATGAACGTGCTGCGACAAGCCATGGAAAATATGCACCGCGACGTAGCGGCTCGAAGAGAGAAGTTGCCGCAGCAGGCGCGAGGTCGCCGCGAGAAAAAAGCGCACGTGTGCTTAGCGAATTTTGCGCTGGGCGATTTTGTGCTGTTGGGAAAGATCATCAAGTTCCCCAACAAGTTGGCACTCAACTGGAAAGGTCCGTACCGCCTATCGCGGGTCGACTCAGACTATGTGATGGAAGTCCAATAGCTCGTGGAGCCGTTTGGGACGTCGGTCCACCATGCCAGCAGGCTGAAGTTTTTCAGCGGTGCTGCATTGAACGTTACCGATGACCTGGTGGACTACGCCGCGTTTGGCGATGAAGGTTATTTTGTTCAAGAACTTCTGGGCGCTCGCCGTAGCGCCGACGGACAATTCGAAGTGCGCGTCAAGTGGAAGGGCCTCGACGAAGAAGAAGCTCCGTGGGAGCCAGCCCTCCAACTCTATGAAGATATTGCGGTCGTCCTGCGCCGCTGGATCGTGAAGAATGCCAGCGACGGCGTCGTCAAGGAAATGCGCGACGACTTAGAGGCGACCCTTGGCCATTCACTGTAGGGGGAAGTGTTCTGCCGCGTCCGCAGAAGTGCGTCGTGTGCCCTTGGAAATGACCGAGGGCAAACCGCACCTACATGGGAGGTCGAGAACCGTCTGGTTTCGACGCGTGGCAGATATCGACGGCTGGTTAGTATAAAAGGTTAATCCAGTCAGTTTGCAGTGTGAGTCTAACCATCGTTTTGGTTGTTGTGCTGGTCGACGGAGCGTCGACAGTACGGGGTGCGGAACACATCCCCGTCTTCGCCAATGGCATAAGAAGATCTTCATTACTTTGGAAGATGGGAACGATGTCCTCTCCCTTCCACGCTGTGATGGCATCTTTCGGGCTGTGGGCAAGTTCGGTGACTGTATGACCATCATCGGAATGATGGGGACATGGTAGGCCATCGACGAGGACTTCCACGCATACATAATACACTCATACATAATACAGCATGATGTGTGTGCATGGAGCCTTCCTTATACATGGGGCATTTGAGTTAACAACAGTTCAAATATTGAGGGACACGACAAAAGATATGCAAATGTGCTATCAATTTGGAATCGAGTGGTGAAGTATACAGGGAACGACGCTGAATAGTGGCGCAAGGTCGCGCCTTGATTGGATGTTCGATTGGCCAATGATGATCGATGTCACCCATAATTTAATGGACATGCCATGGTAATATTGAAATATTATATTCACTTTTACAGGGTATTTGTTTAAACAATAAGCTGGAGCAACAAGTCTTGTCTCTCAAGATACAATTCACACAGAATATGCATTAATGCAGTGAATACCTCTTCGGCATGACTTCATTACACACCGCACAATTGTGCAACCAAAGGTGGATATGTCAAAAAGTGTGACCGACAAGGCAATATTAATTTACATTACTTTGTTAATTACATAGTAAAACCAAGATAATATAAAAAATACGGATTGGGTCCATGGTACCAACGCCATAGACTTCCCCCCATTTCTCCCCTGATCAGATGACAAGTAGCTGCGGAATGTCCTTCAGGTACGTTACGAGGTCTTGACTGTCGGGAATGATCATTCGTCCGCCGCAGGTGCCGGTGTTCTTCTTACGAGTTTTAGACCGTTTGAGGCGAACCCAGTAGTCGTGGCCGCGTATGCTGTACTCGTTTGCTCGGCTAAGCTTACGACTTGTATCTTATGTGCCAGCGTGGTACGTGTGCGATATTGTGTGCCGCGCGGCGCTAGTGTAGTCAGCAGCCTTTCCATACGAACTGAAGTTTCGAGGTGATCAAATCATGGAGTTTAGCATGCTTTGAACTTCAATACATTGCCGCGAAATATTTCTACCAATCACTGTCACTTATTCGAATTTACTAGATTTGATTGGATAATTCGATACCTTATTCACCTTCGTTCCCTGTACTATACGTATATTATGAGGAAGTCGAGGCTGCAGTGACCACTCAGAATATTATCATCGCTTCATGGTATATGTCTCAACTGCCCACGTGAACACCCCCTCCAACTCCACAGTATCTCATTGCTACCCCCAGGCCAATTGTTGTTCATATTGTGTTCAGACACCAGGTAGTGTACATCGCTACAATCGAAGCGACATACTTCCTCTGTTCGACTTTACTGCCGACATTACAAAAACCCACTTTTTCCACAATACCGACGACACTTCTCTACTATTGGCTAATGATGTCAATGCATGCATATTATTGGTTAAAAACTTCATTGGTAACCTAGACTAGATGATGTGGACAGGACACGTTGGTCATGAGTTTCCCGGTGCGGCGCAAGGCTTTCTTGCCTAGATGTGGCAAACCGAACTGGTTGCCGCCGTTGTTCTCGAGGACCAAACGCATGACCGCTTGCAAAGTCAGGAACGCGTCCACCAACTTCTCGCTTTCAAGGAGAGCGAATGCAGCAAGGGTCGCACGAATGACATCATCGACCGAATGACTCTCAAACTTGTATTGCAGCGCTTGGATGGAAGCAAAGAATCCTAGGTCCAAAACGTTGAGATCCGGGCTGTTCGGAGGTTGGGAGCGGACAACAAACGTCCAGCCATCGGTCGACACGGAGGCAAGGAGTTCGTCCGTGATGACTCTGTGTGGCGTGGCATTGTCGTCTTGTAACACAACATGCTTGTTCATCGATGGAAAACACGCCTTGATTGCAGGTATCACACGCGTCATGACGTAGTCACGGTAAAGCTCACCTTCAACATTCACCAAAGTCGTCACCAGAGTTCCGGTGGCGCGGTTGCGCGAGTTTCGGGCCGCTGGGAGGTACTTCACGCACGGCCACATTCCAATCTTCCCGTCGAACATAACTCCACGCTCATGATCAAATCTAGGCCGCGCGACGGCAGCCAAAAACATGACTTTGGGAATGAAGCGCTTGCTCTTGCACGCTCGATTGCGAACACTTTGGCCCTTGACAATGTACACCTTTCGTCGATCCTTGTCCGCATTAAACCACTTTTCATCCAGGTGCACGATGTCCCACATGTCCGCAAAATGCGAGTCGTTGGAGGAGGTTCGCATCGGTAAGTAGTGGCTTGAGTCTTGACGAGCGCCGCTGAATCGTTCCGGTTTTCAGGTGTTTATGGAGGCTCATTGTTGGCACGCCGGTGGTCTCAATCATGTCACGGAGAGTGGATCGCTGGGTCTCAGGGAGTACTGCGATACGGGCCGTGACTGTTTCCACATGGTAGACCTCCTTGCGCCCGACGCGGCCTAGTTTGGACGACGGCATCATGGAGTTGGTCGAGTATGAGTTCCAGATTTTGGACACGTTGGTTCGATGAAGATTGAAGTGCGTGGCTGTTGACGTGAAGGCACCACGCGGCAGCTTGCCAAGGATCGTGAGTTGATGGAGGCGATTGATCACCTCTATCTTCCTCTTGTACGTGAGCTCTCGTGTTCGCGCAAGGTCCATGACAATCGATGCGTGCAAGTCCTGTAATTTTTTAATGAAAATTAATTATTTTGAATTATTCCGTGGAACATGGATGACGAATTCATTTTAGGGCGGCAAAACTTGATTTTTCCCGCTTTGCAGCCAATGGAAAATACCTTCATCTTTGCATTCTCTTTCAAACGTGATATGGCATATGAAATTTGGACAATAAATGAATTTTGGGGGTCGCTGAGAAGTGTTGTGTCGGCTGTAAAGTCGAACAGAGGAAGTATACTACTATGAGGCAATCATAATGTTGCTGAGTGGTGAATGTTCAGTACACTTCCTATTGGGCAGACTTTGACTAAGGAGGTCATCATAGTACTCGCCAATTCGTCGGCGGCCTTAGTGGCGCAAGCATTGGTCCAACGTGCAGCACTAGGCCACCAACAAATGGAGCGTGAATACGTTCAGGGGTAAACGCGCTGGAAGTGATCCGCTGTTATGGGTGCAATCGTCAGCTCCATCGACAACGTTACATACTGTATCAATGTCAGCGTTGCTGTGGACAATGGGTGGCTCAACATGAACGAAATCCACTGGGCTACCGCTGAGACAAGCTCGATGGTTGCATGCGCTATGGTCCGATGGGCTCAACATGTACAGTACAACCCGTACATGATAAGCCCATCGGACTACACTGTATTGTGCGCGCACCGTAGTGGGTCGCTCTGTGGATCTCGTGCAAAGTAGGAGGAGTGCAAACAGAATATGGCCCAAGTGTTGATGCGGATGGCTCTCACGAAGGGTTAATTGTACCTTTCTTATGACGCGTCCGCAACTCGCGTCATGCAGTCGTCGTAGTGGAGTGGACTCTACTACCATGCAGGTATCATTGATGTTGTACAGGTACGTACCGAGTATTGGTTGAGGGCAGCGGGTTTTTATAGTTATATTGATATAACGCTGTAATGTTAAAGTTAAAATCGCTCAGTGGGCACTTAATGGCCTCGCCCGCGTACTACAGTAGCTGCGTTAGCAGCTAGCGGACTTGAAGAAAACCATTTTTTTCGGCCCCATGGTATAAGGATGCTTAAGCCGCTGGAGGTGATATCCTGGGGTCCAGGGGAAGTCGCGGTGGCCGGAGTGTCGGGTCGGCAGCGGGTATTGTTCTAGGGCAGTTGGAAGCAGATCTGCAACTACCTCAGCTACTGTACGTTCTTGCTCTACCTCGACCAGTGAGTGAAATTGGACCTGTATTGGTCGAGATAGAGCTTGTAGTGTCTCTGTAGTAATGGCCGCTGCATGTCGTGCAGCACGCCAGTGGGGAGGCGAGTCCATGTGGCGAGTCCATGTCTGCGTGAACGAGGCTGGTCCCACCTCTGAGAGCATTACTCAGCGGTGGGGCCAGCCGAAGAATCGAGATAATAATCCTTACTAATAATTCTCAATATTCAAAATTGGTGCGGTCCGCACTATTACATGTGCCATAGGTAATAACATGGTGAGTTATAAAACTTCCAATACCGTATAGTGTAATACGAGTCGGATAGTGATATGCCGTATCCGAATACGGATACGATGTGAATTACAAGGTGATCTTGGCTTTCGTTCCGGACATACAAATACAAAGTAGTCCTACACCAAGCCTAAAATTGCAAAAAACATTATATTACCACGGAAATTCAGTTTCACAGGAAATAGACAAGAAGAGAGATCGACGTGAATAAAAATACCAAGTCGCCATACAAAACATTTGTTATTTATAGAATTTATTCAAATGCATCCGTTCCATCACCAACACTGTCGTCGCCATTGCAAATATCGCCGTCAGGGTCAATGGTCTCCTCAATGGAGCTCGCAGCCATCAGTTCCGACAGAACCGTGTCGTCCACAACACCACCCGACACCACTTCCTCTACAGGTTCACCATCGACTAAACAGCACTTTCTAAACCCATTGACAAT
>NW_009798286.1:334468-337092 GCF_000520075.1 Aphanomyces astaci
CCACACCGCCCCTGGTCGAGCAGGCGCGTTACCATTGGCGAAGCGGTTCCATAACATGTGGTTCTAGGATCGGCCCTCGCGGAGGAATGTCTTAAAAATGATAATCCAAACTCAATTAATCAACAGGCATTTTGTCCATATGACTCCCTCCAGATATCGCCTATAGAGGATGGCGGAAATCATTTTGACCAATAAAATAGTGGGTTTCAGATTGGCCACAAGTTGACAGCGACAAGTTGAAACTTGAAATCAAATATAGCCAATGAAACCTCTCCATTGAACTTGCCACTTTGAAACCCCTGTTGCAGGGGTTTAAGGCGACAAGTTGGCGAGTAACAAACATGGTCCGACGCAGTGAACGACAGCTTACCCTTCAACATGCTATGATGCTTCTCGATACACGCCAGCTCATGCGTATGGAACGAACTGTGTTGAGTGAAAATGACAGCGACGAAGATGACCTTGACAGCCAGCTCATTTGTTGGATCCGATCGATTGAGAACCGACGATACCTGTCCCGCCGGATCAACGATCCCTTCAAAGCACCACGGTTCCACCACTTCTTGTTCGAGACCCGCCGGACACGATTCCGAAAACTGTTCCGGGTCGAGCGTAGCTCGTTTGACCACATTGTGGTCTTGATTCAGGCAGATCCCTCGTTCATGCAGATGTCATCCAGCTCTACCCAACGACCAGTGTCCCATCAACTCCTGGTGTTTCTCTATTTTCTTGGTGCCAATGGCAATGCCGTTTCGAACGAGCACATGTCGTCATTGTTTGGTATTGGTGCTGGCACCATCGCGTTGTACATTCGTCGAGTCATGGACGCCATCGTGAGGCTGCGTGACCAGTTCATCTTGTGGCCAAATCATTCCGAGGCCAGTTCAATCTCGTTGGACATATATGCCATGTGTGGGTTTACCGGTTGCATTGGCTTCATCGACGGCACTCTCTTCCCCTTTGAATTTAAGCCGACGCTGTGTGGTGAAGACTACTACTCCCGTAAAGGATGCTACGCTGTGGCTGCTCAGATCATTTGTGATCACCGTGGTATTATTCGCGACGTTCATGCTGACTGGCCTGGTTCGACCCATGATAATCGTGTGTGGCGCAACAGCAAAATCTGGGTTGGAGAAGTACGGGGGCCCGGGTTCAATCCCGGGTGCGTCATAATTATTTCCATAATTATTTCCAAAATATAGATAATGATTTCAATATAGTATGTAAAGTCGATAAAACTTATTTAAATGTATTGCATTTTTATTCAAATGACTGGCTATGGCTGCTCAATGTTCGCTGCTGGTGCGGGAATCGCCTTCTCAAAGCTTCTTCGAATCTCGGACGCTGAAACGCGATCCCATGCCAAGATCGCCCGCTTGATCATTGCCACCCTCTTCTCCGCGGCTGTAGGTGTATCGAAATCATCGCCATCTTCACCATCGATGATTTCCTCAGCTAACCACTCATCTCGCAGGTAGCGCTTGAATGGTGCCATCACCCCTACGTCCAAGGGTTGACAAACTGACGTCGCATTCGGAGGTAAGGGACACAGCAGACTTCCCAACTCATCGTGAACAATCGTGTAGGACTCGTCAGAGACGTGGGACTCGAAGTTGTCCAGAAGAATGACCGACGGCTCATCGATGGCATCGGCAAGAACAGATCGAAGGTATGCTCTCCACACAGTGTTGTTCATCCATGCCTTCTCCTGAACTGCATAGAAATGACCTCGAGGGTAGGTAGGCAGTTCATTCGATGCAATGCGGCCGCCCGGTGAGCCACGAATTATGAACAGGATCGGAAGCTTGGTGCCATCAGCCTTGACGGTAAGAACCGCAGTCATTCGAAGGGAATGCTTTTCTCCCGTAGCGATCTTTGGCTCACCACCTTTGACTGACCAGATATACTTCGGCGGCATATCGTAGTAGAACCCCGTTTCATCCACGATGTACACGGCATCAGGACCAAACCCATGGTACGCTCGATGGTACATCTCGGTAAACTCATCACGTGTGTCCATCGTCTTGTGCTTGCGTGTGGATGAACGTTGGCGTGTAAATCCATTGCGTATCATGAACCTCTGCAAGAGGCGTAGCAGTGCATCGTATCCAGCTCCAGGCTTCTTTTGGGAGAGGTAGGCACGAAGCCACCCGGGCCCATGTCGCTTGATCCAATTGATGGCGTGGGTCATAGTCAACGCCTGCTCTTGAGCACGCATCTAGTTAACGAAATCAACAAGACTCTCGGGGTCTGGAAAACTTTGCCGTCGTCCACCTGATTCGATCTTCTTTTTCTTCTTGTTTCCGTCGTACGCGAGGATTTCTTCTCGATTCTTAGCCCAGGAGCAAATAGTCTCGCGTGGAATACCAGTAGCTTTAGCCGCATTGGTGGGATTCATGGTGTCTAAGATGCGCAGCATGTTGATTCTGGTTGACATCGCGTACGATCGCTTCGGAGCACGTTGCGTGGATAGCATTTTTGATTTCCAAATGGCTTTGAGTTGCAATTTTTTTGAATTTTATTACGCGAGCGTGAAAGTATTTGTTTCCGCCAATTAGCGTTCGTTATTATTATATTTCATTTGTATTGGTCATTATTAGAGTTGTACTTTTTTTAACTTCGTT
>NW_009798286.1:337192-371290 GCF_000520075.1 Aphanomyces astaci
CATGAATGATGAACAGGATCGGAAGCTTGGTGCCATCAGCCTTGACGGTATGAATCGCAGTCATTCGAAGGGAATGCTTTTCTCCCGTAGCGATATTTGGCTCACCACCTTTGACTGACCAGATATACTTCGGCGGCATATCGTAGTAGAACCCCGTTTCATCCACGATGTACACGGCATCAGGACCAAACCCATGGTACGCTCGATGGTACATCTCGGTAAACTCATCACGTGTGTCCATCGTCTTGTGCTTGCGTGTGGATGAACGTTGGCGTGTAAATCCATTGCGTATCATGAACCTCTGCAAGAGGCGTAGCAGTGCATCGTATCCAGCTCCAGGCTTCTTTTGGGAGAGGTAGGCACGAAGCCACCCGGGCCCATGTCGCTTGATCCAATTGATGGCGTGGGTCATAGTCAACGCCTGCTCTTGAGCACGCATCTAGTTAACGAAATCAACAAGACTCTCGGGGTCTGGAAAACTTTGCCGTCGTCCACCTGATTCGATCTTCTTTTTCTTCTTGTTTCCGTCGTACGCGAGGATTTCTTCTCGATTCTTAGCCCAGGAGCAAATAGTCTCGCGTGGAATACCAGTAACTTTAGCCGCATTGGTGGGATTCATGGTGTCTAAGATGCCCAGCATGTTGATTCTGGTTGACATCGCGTACGATCGCTTCGGAGCACGTTGCGTGGATAGCATTTTTGATTTCCAAATGGCTTTGAGTTGCAATTTTTTTGAATTTTATTACGCGAGCGTGAAAGTATTTGTTTCCGCCAATTAGCGTTCGTTATTATTATATTTCATTTGTATTGGTCATTATTAGAGTTGTACTTTTTTTAACTTCGTTTGGTGAACCATTCCGTCGTTCCCTGTATTATGTATCCCCCCTTATGTGTCGTACAACTCAAACTGTGCTCACTCATATCATTCTTGGCTCATAGTTCATAGTGACAAGCATTTATCGTCTGAATTCCAACATCCCACACATCATAAAACACAAATACCAACAACTGGTATTGCGCGAGATATTGGGTAGTGTAGTTCAGTTCTCTTAGGATTAGGCAATACGAGTGGATGGATTATGCACTTGACAGTGTTATTTGTATTTATGTTTATGGGCTGTGGAGGTGCAGGGGCTGCAGTCGCTGCTATTCTGGCGATCTTCATTTACTATGAGCTAGTCATGATGTCGTGAATGGTGGTTCTCACCTCGTAAGTGGTTATTGTGGTAGATAAGCCGCAAGCAGAATCGTTGTGCAGGGGACAGAAGGTCATGGGGGGTTATAAACGATGGTAAGGGATGCAATCGATACGCGATTTACATGCACTATGAGCAAGTTGCGCATAGTGGCTGAAACTTGTACTTTCAGGTGTGGATTCACCGCCAATCTAAACTTAACCCAAATACCTAGCACACTAGTTACATGCATAACTACCGGTAGTCCTTGATCCCGTCAACTGGTTATTTACGCCAAATCACATTGCACACACGTAAGCACGCAAGGGAGTATCATAAACCATACGTCGCATTGTCATCTCAATGCGACTGCTTACATGGTTGAGGACTCTGGCTGGTAGAACTCTTCGTTCGGTATCCAGGCTGTCTTCTCCGTGGACAGCCTCGATCTGCTGTATCAGTTCCTCGCAGCCTACGTGAGTCGCCTCGTCCTCGGCGCCGCCCTCACCGCCGTCGAGCAACAACGACGGGCAAATTCACCAGTATATGGTGCAAGTCATCTAAAGACTACAAAAAATGCCTTGTCCTTCGACATCTATTCCAATTTTGTATTGATATTTTTAGCAATATAAGCCGTAATAACTATACAGTACTGGAAAAGCCCAACAGAAGTTACGGTTCAGATTTTCGACTGGTGAAAAATTGATCGAGTAATAGAACTTAAACCGACCGGTCTTTTTGTACGGAAATATAACCGAAAAGGAGCATCAAGTATATCTTGGTCTTTGTATTCAGCACTTATCCGTACAAACGTTTGCATCCGGATTATTCAGGACGTTTAACCTAATTACCAGGTAAAAAATGTACTCCGGAGTAACCTATTATTATGATTTAACGCGTGGGTTTAACTTAAATAACTGAGGCGTTTAATAGTAAAACGTCTCTTCATGATGATCTGTAGTCTTTAGATGACTTGCATGCACCATATCATCTCCACTCGTTTTTACTATGCTAGTTGTCAGTTAAGGTACCTCCAAAATGGCCGCTGCGCAAACTTCTCGGCAATTTTTGATTTTGCAGGTATAATTGGGTTTGATTGGATACGTGCATTTATTTGTAGCCAATCACAGTCTTAATGATAACTAACGTTACTATTAATTTGCGGACAAGTGCCAACTGAAAATGGATTTGGACCTCCTTTCTGCACCATAGGATATGACTACAAGTACAAGACATCACATATAAACAGCTCCAAATAAGACCCAGGCAGGATCAATTGAAAGGACGCACACACCTATGGGAGCTTGTAGAGTAGGCTGACTGTCATAAAAGTGCTGCTGCGGAGAGCTGGTGGCGTGAAGTACACAGCGCACGTTTACTTCGGGTCACCAGGCTCCCGCTGCAATGTCTTGTGGCGCTATCTCCTACACACGCGCTTGCTCCAGGACCACAGGCTGTGTGGCTGGGATCCTCAGCCATTCATCGTGTTATTTATGGGTATTTTGAGGATTCCTCAAACGTGGCGATGCGCGACAATTCTCCGGATATTGTTCAAGATGTACACTAGTGTACCGGTCGGTGTGCTCTTGAAAAGTCACAGCGTTGAGCGAAGTAAAAACCGAAGATTACACACCGCCCCTATCGAGCAGGCGCGTTAGAATTGGCGAAGCGGTTCCACAACATGTGGTTCTAGTATCGGCCCTCGCGGAAGAATGTCTTAGAGTATCTCCACCGCATTCCAGTAAATCGACACACCAATATCCGCATACTACTCGGATAAAACCTCCAGTATTGTAATGGACTGATAATTCAGGATAAATCGCCCGCAAATAGCCCAACTCCAGCCAGTAAATTCGACCAGGCAGCTATCTCCTGAGTGGAAACCCGCGTTAATTTCGACGAATGGTTATCACCAGGAATTGCACGCAATGATGCGCAACATGCATGCATATGTGCAAAGTTATCCTTATCAACTGTAGTTTCTCGTGAACTAGTAAACGTAAATAGGCATCGGCCAGCTCGTCAGGACCCGCGCTATTAACCTTGGTAATACAGCAGTCAATGACGCGGGTCCTGTCGAGTTGTAGTTATGGCATGGATGATTCTGCAACATGAACATAACGGCTACCGGCCGCGAAGACATACCCACGGACTGCCGCACGACTCTTGCCAACGCGGCAAGCCATGCGACTTCGACCGACACAAGCCAGATATCGCCAATCATGGTAGGATCGGCCTCGGACCGGCGCAAACAAGCAACCGGCCGCATTCGCGTGGGGTCGATGCTGCCTCCTAAACTTGCCACGTCAGCATCGACCGCAGGCGAATGCGCTCGGCCGCAACTGACCTACGCCGCAAGAGTCATCACAACAAGTTATAACTTATTGACTGCGGCATACACACCGTGCAAGGGCCGCCACAACTGCACCTCGACGTATGCCATCACCGACCCTGGATGCTTCTCCATGTTTATGCACCGATGTCTATAAATGGATACTGACTCCAGAAAATCCAGTAGAAGTCAGTGCTTTGCTGACAGCAAATATTCCAGTAAAAGTCACACAGATTTGATGGGACCGGAAAATGGTGCGGTGCGAAAATATTTCAGTAAGTTTTCAGTAAATCAGCACACAGATTTACTGATTGGCCAATTTACTGGGCGCGGTGGAGAATGCTCTTAAAACAAATGATAATCCAAACTAAATTAACCATAAAAGTGGATACAATTTTCTCAGTACGTTTCTCGGGAAGCAAACGCCAGAATTCTGTGAAATTATAGCCAAATGTAGCCAATAGAATAAGTCGACAGGTATTTTTAGGTATTTTTTTTAATTCTTGTCACATCACAACCAAGACGAGCCAATCTAATTTTACCCGTAACTCGGTCAGTTTTGATCCAATTGAGCTCAAATCAAGCGCATTCGCCTCATCATGACGCGTAGATTATGATAGAAGTATTGGCAACTGTGTTAGGCAAGACAAAAAGATCAGCCACGAGAACTGCTGTAGTGTTTTCACGGGGGGGAAGGGGGTACTTGGACTGATGGGACGACTACGTTTATGCTGCTTGAGGACCCTTCAGAAAATACATGATGGTGATAAGCAGTACAACTCAAGATTGGTATCACCCATCATCACGGAAATTGCCTCGAGGTTCTCTACCTCCATGTCTTCACCCTAAACGTGAAATAGGGGTGTCTCACGGTTCTGGCCTTTAAAGGAATGATCACAACTACTATGAGATTAAAATCCATGAATACATTGTATCATTTCAATCGCTTTGGGGTCTCAACCCTTCAGCTCTCCAAGTGGTTATAACCTTTCGCATCGGTGGTAAAACTTAATTATTTTAATTTCTCACTGACATTTTCTAATATTTTTGGCATGCTTCAAAGCTAGAAATGTGTATTTTATAAATAGAAATCTTTGCTCAGCATAATTTAATTCGCAGCCAACAAAAAAACAATCAAGAAAAACCTAGTGGTTATATACTACGTAGTAACCTTTTGCATCGCACTGTATAGATTATAGCTCAAGGTGACAATAATTGTTTGTCATCTTTACGCTATATATGAAGTTAACGCCAAAGTGTTGTCTATTATGTGCTGTTTCGTGGCTCAGAGATCATCGATCAACGCAAGAACCTGGTAGCATGTACAGCAGCATTGATACTACGTAATGAAGTGGCATGGACGGTGTTACGATGCTTATTGCAGGATATAATCACACCCAAAGTAAGCTATGTTTCAGTTTTTTGGCACTATTGAGGGCCCTTCACGCTTGCTAAATAAGTGTAATCGCCGCACACTTTGTTGTGTAGCCCGCAACCATATCTTCAGTTTTCATATTAAATGTAAAAAAGTACATGACTTTGTCGATGAATTGCTCAACAACGGTATTCTCAGACATGCCATTGTTGAGCAATTCATCGACAAAGTCATGTACGTTTTGAATAGTTAATATTGTCATAAATTATGACAAACATTGATGTTAACTTATGTTATTGGTAATTCGATTTCAAAATGGACTGGGGCTGCCAATCGATTCGACGAAGCAAAATTGACGCAGTGATCGACGGACCGAAGTAGTCAAGAAATTTTTGAAAAAAGACCTTTCGAGTAATCAAATTGCAGGTGGGTGTATTCGTTGCATTGCAAAGCTTCGCCATTTCACAAAGAGTTCACATTGCATCGGACAGATAGTGGGTATATTTGTTTTAGGTAAAATGACGTCTCGACGATTTCAGTTGGATTTGACGTCCTTCGTCGAACCTACCAAAGATACCAAATTTAGCTTGAAAGCAAAATAACTTGATGCTATATTTCGATGTTATCGTTTTAGATTATGACATAGGTGTTTTATATTAAAAATAGGTAAGGGTATTCTCAAGGAATGTAGGAGGGTGAGTGAAGTGGGCATATTAGAACGAACTCGATGGATCTGATGCCTATAAAATCCCAATGTTACACGATCGGATTCGTTTTACTTCACCTGGTTGACTGAAACCTTCGTCGTCGCATTTGCGCTGGTGATTTGGTCGTCAACCTTGCTCCATGGAAGCGCACTTTTCTTCGAAAAGAGAAACCGTTTCATTATTTTTATCATGGCTTGAATAGAATTTTTAAAAACAAGACATCAAAACGATGTTACAGTATGTGATTTTATATTTGGAAGAAAATATGGTTAACAAAGTTGGTTAACTTGCATGTTATATTTGAGACAGCCACTTTCAAAGCCACACAACATGAGCCAATGTAAATCGACCAACCCGAGACAATTTTTACGTGTTCACAAGCATTATCTCTACATAATGACGTATTATAGAGGTTGCTACGAGTTATTTACTTATATTTGCGTTTTTTGCTACTGACACATCACTCATGCTACAATGTTGCAATCGCCATATTTTGAGCTTTGAACGATAGCCGGCAACTAACTGTAAGTTTGCAATATCTACATTCATTAAACCGCTTGTAGACAAGGTGTCAATGAGATATTCGATGTCAAAGTAATGTACTTTCTTAGGAGTAGTTTACAATGTTTTATTATTACGTATTATATTAGGAGAATAAGTATGATCAATTTCAACTTTATTAGGGCGGGTCTGGATGCCACGAAAAATGGCGTAAAATGGCCGTTTTTCGAAGAAAAGTTGGCAAAATCGAAACATTCCATTTTTCGAAATTTTGTGCGTCTGGATACCACCAAAGATCAAAACTTTATGCCACAATTTTCTTGAGAAACGGGTGATTTATGGCATAAAAAAATGGACCGATTTGGTTCAACTTTCTTATGGGGTTTTATTCACGTTGAAGTGTTGCACTTCATTCGGAAATCAAATAATTTTTCCATAATTTAACTGGCATCCAGACAACCTTGTAGATACTTGTTTTCTCCATTCTTTCATGAAATATGAGAATTTGGGAAATTTTTGCAGACTTGCCAAAACGGTTTATGGCATAATTTTATGGGGTGGCATTACAGCCCTTAGCCTTTTTATACGAGCAAAAGACGGAGGAAAGGATGCTTGGTTTACATGAAGCATCATAACATACATTAAGCAGATTACACCAAAGACTCTGACGCATTGCTTAAGGGTCACTCACGACCAATAGAGGGACGCAAAAGCAGCGGCAAGGCTGCTCAACATAACTGCGTGGCGTTCGCTAGAGGACGAATTGGCTGCAGCGGCTGGTTGGTGGCTTCGTTGGACGACGCATTCGTCGCCGAAGGCGCCGTGGTGGTGGCATTTCCAATGGTCAGTTTGACAAATCTGATGAACTGTACATCAAGACGAACAATATCCATGAGGAGTATACAAACTCTGAGTACTGGTAAGAGCTCTACCGCATGTCCTACCCTCGCCGCTACTACGACATGATGGCGACGTTTGGCCGGTCACGAGAGTCTATTTGTCGTATCTTTAACGACGTAATAGACTTCTTGTTTGACAAGTGGAAAAAACTGCTTTACTTTTGCGACTCAATCGTCGTTCCAAGACTCGTGATGTACTCCGCTGCCGTCAAGACCAAGGGATCATACATGGACAACATCTTTCGGTTCATTTATGGCAGCAAGTTTGAAACATGCCGCATCACTCAGAAGCGCGACCTTGTTGCATCAAATTTTGCCGACCTGCAGCGGTTGATCTACAGTGGCCACAAGCGCAGACACTGCCTGAATTTTCAGGCAGTGACTGCTCCAGACGGACTGTGTGTGCACTTTTGGGGGGCGGTCGAGGGGTCACGACATGACACCACGCTCTTGCGGCTGAGCAAACTCTAGGCGTATTTGGACGCTAAGCGCGATTTATTTCGCGACTTTTTGGTTTATGGTGACCCGGCGTATGGCGTGTTGGAGTGGATTTGCTCCGGCTACAAAGGCAGTGATCTGGACGACAGAAGGAACGAGTTTAACTCGTCCATGAGCAAAGTCCGCCAGTCAGTTGAGTGGTCCTTCGGGATTATGAAGAAAAATTGGGCGATGGTGGGATACAAGATGCAACAAAAAATTATGTTGCAAAGTGTGGGCAAGGTTATTATGGTAGCAATGTTGTTTACTAATTGCCACTGTTGTTTTCACGGTGGAAATCAAATTAGTAGCTACTTCAACCTTACACCGCCATCTCTAGAGGAGTATTTACAGCTACCAAATGATGGCAACTAATAAATCGAATGTGTGAAAGTGTATTTTCAATTTAGCGGTGAAGCAAGTGACGGATGAGGTCCATCATGTCATCATTTCTCTTTCTTTCGTCCTCGCGTTTCTGGATTCTTTCCATCCTGTCCTTTTCTCTTTCCTGTAGCTCCATCTCAAATTTATACTTCTTAAACTCGAGTCGCTCGTGTTCCAACGCAATTTTGCGCTCTTGAGTTTCGAAAATAGCTTTCGTTTGCGACTTGCCACGTCGCTGTCGGTGGAATCGTCGCCTTCATTGGACTTACTGGGACCCCGCATCATTGCTTGCTCCCGCACATATCCCGCGGTGGCCTCCTTTTCGGTGGCCTTGGCGGCCATCGTTGCTCGTTCGGCTTGCCGTTCCTCGCTGGCCTCGTCGAAGTGTTGAATCAACTCGTCCAGAAGCATGATCTTCCCTGTTTCGTCTTGTTCCACGCCGGAGAGGTACTTTGAGCTCTCTTGGAACTTCCTGTGGACCCACAGCAATTGGTAGAAGCGGCTGGAGGCCTTCTTGCCGTCCAGCCCAATCCTGCCAAACCCATGAACTTGGCGGAGCTTGTTCGCCACCGCATCCCACGCCTTCGTTGTGTTCTTCGCTTGCTTGAAGGGCAGGTAAATGTTGACTTGAGTCAACAGACTCATGTCGTCGGCGTCGCTCCACCACTTGCGAGCCTGCTGGCCCTCGCGAGTCGGTCGCAACCTCGTCATTCATGCCAGCGTCGTGCAAGACCAGTTGTGTTATTCGGATACAGCGGATAGCCACCTCGCCACAAATTCGGTGAGATTTGCAGCCGATACAAGTTTTTGCAGGTCGTCTATATTTATTCAGTCATAGAGGATAGGATGTGGATAGAATAGAATAGAATAGAACTGGCGTTTGCGAAATCTGTCTAATGTGGGAGGTTTGAACTCTCTTCGATGCTCTTGTCGTTGACTTCCCCAGCTTTGAGCATTACACATTGGCACAAAATATCATGGGTTGTATATTGTGCTTTCAAGTGAAATTTCGTGTTGTGGCGTGGTTTCTCGTTGGAATTTAAATCGATTTGATTGGCTACCTCAGATGACCTCAAAATTATTAGCCAATCAAAATATCCTCAATGAAATTCAACCAATCAGATCGATTGTGGATCGGTTTGGTCGACGCGATTCGATTGCACCCCCTCCCCAAATTTGTATCAAATCGACAATATATGAAATATTTCTAGTAGACTTAGGTGGATCAGCAAATATTGTTGGCAACCCAAATTTTGAAAATGCCGTCATGAAACTTCAACGTGGTCGCACGCTCACTCGGCCTGAGAAGTTGGCCGTTTCTGCACTGCGAAGCAACTACGGCACAGATGATGTTTCGGACGAAGATGCTGGATTTGCCGAAAGAGCGTTGAAACGTGCGCGCCTGGCCGACGAGAATGACACCTATGTCCTCCTTGGTGCTGTCTCCCCAACGTCAAACATACCCGAGCGTGTTTTCAGCATGTCGAGTGCTTTGATTGGCCTCGACCGTTTTTCACTCCATCCCATCATGATTGAGGCGACGCTCTTCCTAAAGTGCAACCGCAGCTACCGGGACGTATCGACTGTCCACGAAACGCTTGAGTAAAAATGTGTGCATTAATGTGCATATATTGCATAATATGCATAATGAATTTCAGTCTTTTGCAACAATTATGCATTATGTATGCACTGAGTAGCTAAACAATACATATAATATGCGTATTTTCGACCCCTGTGTAGCATGAACGACATCATCAACTGACCGACACAACGTCTTGTACTGAATCCCTTGGATAGCAGCTAAAAAGCCAAGATCGAGAACGTTTAGGTCCTGGCTGTTTGATGGCTGGCGGCGCACACGAAAACTTCCACCAGTCCGTCGAGGCACATGCAAGCACCTCGTCCGTGATTGCGCCGTGGGGTGTCGCATTGTCTTGCTGTAGGATGACTTGCTTATGGCGGATTAGAAACTTTGCCTTGATAGCAAGTATGATCTTGGTGATAACGTAGTAACGGTACATATTGGCATCGACGTTGACAAGCGTAGTTACAATAGTACAAGCTGGGCGATTGTGCGACGATCGAGCGGCGGGTAGGTACTTTACAATAGGCCACATACCAATCTTCCCATTGAAAGCATCTCCACGCACACTATCATACCTAGTCCGTCCCCCAGCAGCGAGGAACATCTCTTTCGGGATGAACCGCTTAATCTTGCACGCGCGGCGACCGAGTGACTCGCCCTTCGTAAGGTAGACTTTTGGGCAGTCCTTGTACGCGTTGAACTTCTCGTCGAGATGCACGACATCCCACATGTCATCGAATTCGTAAGCGCCACATTGTCGTCGGTAAGCAGGGGCTTCAGACGCGACGAGCGACGTTCGAGCGTGCTGTTCCGGAGGTTGCGGGTGATGGCCCCTGTAGCGATGTGACAGGTGGGAGTAACGCCTTGCCACCACCTTGCCCGCACCCAGCTCCTAAGTACCTGGCTCATGACGCACTCTAGCTAATGCTTGCCTGGTGATGTGTCTCAAGGACATGTATGGCTTAGAAGCGCTAGTCTAGTGAAGTCCCCCAATGTCTCAACCGCACCCGCATCCATTGTATACGAAAGTGCATATTAGCGTAGAAGTAGTGAATTAGACGAAGAAGATTCATAGGGATGAGGACTAAGGAGATCTTCAGTTAATTCATTGTGCATTTTTCCCTCAACTACATACGCTTCATCCCGCAGTGCTACAATTGGTAGCACTTCGTGGTTCTCTCGCCCCAAGCCCCGTCAAACCGCTGTACGTAGCCAGTCTTCTTAGACGGTTGTTATGGTCGTTTGCAGAGACAGCACATCGCCAAAGGTTTTAAAAACGTGGTCTTTGCTACCCGTTACCTGGTGATAGTCTCAGCAACAAAATCCATACACGCTATGAGTGATCTGCTAGTGTATGCCCCGTAGTAAGACCCGCAAGCCCCAAATCGCGGTCACCAAAGACATCGGCGAACTATTTGATTATCCGGATCTGCCGGTTAAGCTACGCCAAGACCTTTACGTGTTAACCCGTCACCACCGCGTGGTTATCAACAAGTTGCGTGCCCAGATCCCAGAAGCAAAGAACTCCGACGCCCGCAACGCCATCGAAGAGATCACAGACTTATTGATCCACCGGAACGACCAAATCGAAGAACTGATTGAAGGAGTCCTCGACCGTAAGATTCAAGTGTACCACAAGGCCCGCATAATCAAGGCTGAAGCGAGAGTAGATCGAAGTTCGAAATAGAGTAATTCAATTTCACCAGAATTACAAGATGGATGAAGTTTTGCGCACAATGGCAGAGTCCTTTCAGCGACATGAACAGCTGTTAGAAATGCTTACCCATACCCAAGCCGCTTAAGTGGAAGAGCGAGCGAATGGCCAGTCAACACATCAAACGAGCGACACGACAAACAGAACTTAGAGTTGAAGGATTAAAGATGCCGAAGTATTATGGATGAATGAACGAAAGTATTAGCCTATACATCCACCAAGTTACGACATTTTCAACGCAAAGAACGTTGATTACCAATAAAACGATGGGACCCAACAGCGATGCATTGCCATGATGGTGGCAAATATCCATGGCCTTGCCGCAGCCTGGTACCAAGAACGGCTTTCGCTCGGTGAGTCTCCAAGCACCATCATTGAACTAGAAGAAGAGCTGTGAGCCGAGTTTGAGCCCGACGATTAACAAGATCGGCTGCGTGATCAGCTATACGAATTGAAGCAAGCCCAGTGTGCGAGCTTGACCGAGTATGTTGCCAAGTTCGGATGAATCTGTACGCAAGTGTGCGGCATGACCGAGCGCGATAAGGTGTCCTGGTTCCAACGCGGTCTTCAAACCAGAACCCGTGAGGAGTTGCAGTACTGTCTGTATCATCGTTGCGAGAATGTGACTGCCGCGATCCAAGTTGCCCAGGACTATGAGCGCTCCCACAACTCGACCCTTAACGGTGGTCACGCAAAGACTGCGACCGCTTTTATCGCCACGATCGCCGCCATTAGTTCAACAACCGACATCAAGGAAGCCGCCCACCGTATGCGTATCCTCCACACCAGCGCCAAGATGACAACATGGAAGTAGACAACGCCAAAGTATAATACCATGGGCAACGCCAAGTAGGTCCCAGTTACAACTGCGGACGAATAGGCCACAGAATCAGTGACTGTCGCTCTCCACCCCGGAACAATCAAGGAAGAAGCCAAGCCCAACCTCAGCGCAACAACATCTCAAGACATGCCAACCGGTCTCAGCGACCCAGCGCAATACACCAAGTCGTTAGCACAATGCCAATTAACCGAAGTCAACAGCGACACAGACGACAGCGAAGATGACGTGGAAGAAGTGATCCTAGGCAACAACATGGACCTAGCCCAGCAAGACTCCGGGGAGGAGGAGTCACTTAACATCAATACCGCCCAGCAAGAAGTGCCAGCGCGAGAAAACAGGTTGATGAGAGTTCACGGCGCACTCGACAGCACAAGCGTTCGCATCCTGATCGACTCTGGTGCCTAGAACTTGCTTTGCCGCCCAGGTTTGGCCAAGACAGTGATCCGTTCCAAGGAAGTTCAAGCAGAAGGCTTCGATGGACACTGTTCTGGCATCAAGAATGTGAAGGAAGTATCTGGCACACTTTGCTTTGGTCAATGGACGTTCCCAGATCTTATACTTACCGAGTGGGATCTCGGGAAGAAGGACTTTGACGTCATATTGGGGAAACCCTGGTTCTTTCGTTACAACCCTGTCATGGACTGGCGTACCCACCAAATCCTCAACGTCAACTCAAGTGAAGTCGAGCCTGAACGATTCGAAGGATGGATGATCAAAGTCACGACGAAAACGGCACCGCAGCAGAAGTTACACCCGCTCGTGGCCAGGGTCGTGGATGAATTTCGTGACGTGTTACCCGACAAGTTACCCAACGCGTTACCACCGCTGCGTGGGATTGAGTTTGATTTGACAATGAAGCCTGACGCGGGACCTCAGCACCAAACCCGTTCCGATTGTCCAAGGTGGAAGCAGGTTCTTTGGACACGTCGTCGACGATCTGTTGCATAAGTGCTGGATCGAGCTCTCGAACAGCGATTGGGTATCCAACATCTTCGGTGTTTCCAAGCGTAGTGATGATGGTCAGATGCTGCCACGCCTGACACCCCTATACGATGGGTGTTGGATTACCGCCATGTCAACTCTCAGTCCATCGAGCCAAAGATCCCGCTGCCCAACATTGAAGACCTGTTTGACCGCATGCACGGATGCCGAGTCTTTACGAAGATCGACTTAGCGTCTGGCTACCACCAAATGCTCGTGATGCCATCAGCGCGGAAGTACACTGCCTTCAGGACCCATCGCGATGTTTATGAATGGGTAGTGGCCCCAATCGGTATGGCAGGCATGCCAGGCATCTGGTCTCGCCTTATGCGTCGATTGTTTGACAATTTTGATTTTGTCGTGGTGTACATGGACGAGATTTGTGTGTTCTCGCGGACGATCGAAGATCACGCTGATCATTTGCGTTCAATTTGCACTGTCCTTCGAACCGAGAAGCTATATGCACCGAGAAGCTATACGCGCGTCCATCCAAGTGATCGTTTGGTGTCGACTCTGTCAACGTTTTGGGTCACACCATTTCGAAAGTTTGCCTCCACGTGGACCAGTCCAAAGTCCGTGCTATCGAAATGTTGCCGGAGCCTCAGTCGAGCAATGATGACATGAGCTTTGTCGGTCTTGCCAGTTACTACCGCAAGTTCATCCCCGACTTCGCGGAACTCGTCCGCCCCCTTAGTGGATTGCTGAAGAAAGGAGCCAAGTGGCACTGGACGAGGACGAGCGTCGAGCGTTTTTGACAATCAAGTTCGCGTTGCAGCAAGCCCCTGTTACAAGACTTTTGTGGTTACCACCGACGCCTCTGGTTTATGCTGTGGTGCAGTCATTTCCCAGCTCGACGGCGACGGCAATGATCGGCCCGTTGCTTTCATGTCCAAGCGCCTCGTTCCTCACGAACAGAATTGGCCCGTGCACGAAAAAGAACTGTACGCCATTAAGTTGGTTCTAGGCATGTGGCGCCATTACCTGCATGGCAATCGGTTCGATGTATACACCGACAACTCCTGCTGCAAGTGGTTCATAACAACGCCGGTCCTTACGCCCAAGTTGACGTGTTGGCTTTACTTTTTCAGTTGTTTCGACTTTGCTCTTCATCATCGTCCAGGCAAGTTAAATGTGGTAGCTGATGCCTTGTCTCGGCCTCCCAGGCCACCTCCTCCGTTCACCAACTCTCAATCCACGCGTGTGGTATCCACTGTGCCTCAGTCGCGGCGCGCATCAATCGACTTCTTGTCCATGTATCAGCTCTCTCCACCTACACAACTCGTGATATCGCCGTCATTGTCGACTCTCCTTTGGGGGGGGAGGAGTTGGAGGAGCAAAAAGGAGTGCAAGTGCTTCAACGCCTAACGATGAACCACTCGAAGCAAGTGTCCTTTAGCACCGTCGAGATGAACACCAAAAACTAGAGCCAGTTCAATCGCAAGTTGGAGTACTTGGTCAAGTGGCATGGACAGCCCGAAAGCGAAGCCACGTGGGAACTGATGGAGGACATCAAACATGTTGTGCACTTCAAGCAACTCGTCCAAGACTTGGAGTCAAGGCGTTTCAATGTGTAGCAAGATGTCAGGGGAGAATGTAGCGATATGACAGGTGGGGGTAACGCCTTGCCACCACCTTGCCCGCACCCAGCTCCTAAGTACCTGGCTCATGACGCACTCTAGCTAATACTTGCCTGGTGATGTGTCTCAAGGACATGTATGGCTTAGAAGCGCTAGTCTAGTGAAGTCCCCCAATGTCTCAACCGCACCCGCATCCATTGTATACGAAAGTGCATATTAGCGTAGAAGTAGTGAATTAGACGAAGAAGATTCATAGGAATGAGGACTAAGGAGATCTTCAGTTAATTCATTGTGCATTTTTCCCTCAACTACATACCCTTCATCCCGCAGTGCTACAGCCCCGAGCGACAGGCCAGTGGCGGCAGCAATGTCGCGAATTGTGGATCGTTGGTGATGTGTCATCTCGCTGAGCATAGCAGTGATTTCGTCGGGCGTGTACTTTGATTTGTGCCCCACTCAGCCAGTCTTATGCGATGGCATGGCGCTGTCACACTGGAAGGCTTTCCAGGTCCTGGACACGGTCTGCGCAAGTCCTTGATTGTCTGTTTACAACGGCGATGTGTACATCAACGTTATTCGTTGGCGCGGTGGCACCCTCTCGAAAGACGGCATGAATAAAATTAGCATTGCTTCCGAAAGCTGCCAGATTCTACATCGCGAGCACAGCATTGTGCGCAATATCGATAGTATCAAAGCCAAGATACAAGAGTTGATCTATTCCTACGGTAGAGCGAAGGATTTCATGAGCCACACCAGCGAAGGCCTGTTGTCCGCTGCAGATGAACGCTATCACGACCCGACTGCTCCAGGCTACTTGGTCGAAATTGATACAATTCGGATATGGTATGTATATTGGAATATATTTAGTTAGATTAATATCATCATCGTAAGGACAAGTGCTCTAATTTCTGCAAGCACTGGGATGTGCTCGAAAAGATCATCGGCGATAGAACATCGGCCCGCCTCTCCTCCGTTCAAGTAATGAAGACGATGACGACTATTTAGTCGACATGCTCAACACATCCACATTGTCTGGTATATATTACTTCATACACTACTAACAGTTAATACTAGATGTGGAGAGACAATGAAAATCGAATTGCCATTTAAGAATCCACAACTACTCTCATTAATCCACAACTTCTGGCAATAATATCCAACTTGTTCCAACAACATACTACGATACTATCTTCAACTATGTACTGGTAGTACTACTGTAGTAAGTTTCAATAAAATTCTCAAGTGGTGAGATATTTGTCACGGACATAACCAAACCATCCTAACGTATCCACCAATCAAACCACTGTATAGAAAAGATCGACCAATGAACTTGTAGTGTATCCAAAACAAATCATACGGGTACTTCGTACTTCAACGTACTATGTAGAAGCAGTGATAGAGGGACAAGTGTTTTCGTAGGGTATGAGAGTAAAGCCACGACCGATTGATGGCACGAAGCGTTTAGCACTGCTGTGGGGGAGCAGGGCGATAGTAGAGGGTTTCATCCTCGATGCCCATTCATTTGTGGTGGGGCAGGACGATGAATCAGTTAAATTGGCCTCGAAATGGCATAGGTAGAGTAGTATATGTGATCGGGGGTTGGTGGCACGAAGCGTTTAGCACTGCTGTGGGGAAGACAATAACAGTGCTGGATAGAAGACTGTTTCACTTAATACTAATGACTGTATCATGTATAAGGATATCGCTGAAGTGGATGGCCGGCTCGTGGGGGTCTGCCTCGATTGGTTGCGTTCGAGCGCCGCGTAATAGTTTCCTTTGAATGGTACGCTCGTTTCTTGGTCTCTCGTCGGGATTGGAATTTTCTTCTGTTGTCGTTGAAGCCAGGCATTCCGGAGCTTGTTAGATCCAGGGCATACAAGTGATGCACGCAACACGCATGTTTAAAGTAGTAGAGGCATCCACAAGATAGTGCCTCAACGTCAACCTCCCAACCTTGATCTGGCTGACCTTCACGCTCGTTGCGGCAGTTGTTCGCATTTGAGTTGAAATAGTAGGCTGCAATTGCATCCGTTGCACTAGTCATATCTGGTTCATTTTCGTCAGTGGCAAAATGAGGAAAAGTGGCTTCGTAGAAGTTTGTGTAGCGACGTCACTCCAGTGGCGTCATAGGGTTATCGACCAATGAGAACAGACGTCACTGTTGACGTCAGTTTACGACCAAGCTCGATTGGCGTGCGGCGTGCTCGGCCATGGACACCAGAAGTTCCTTCTGCAGAGCGCACGTATGTATAGCATTAGATATAGTATAGTCAGAGAATCATGCATGTAGATAACGCCAATCAATCAGTTGACAATTTCCTCTGCGTTATCAACTCCCTACAGTTTGGCGGTTCGCTCTGAATATACACCACCAACGTCGTTGACTGGAGTAAGCGCACCATACTTCCACTGGGGGGCGCGATGTGATCGGCCTTGAGGATGTATCTGTGTGCCTTCAAAATGCGCATGCGTGCGACAAGGTTTTTGGGGGCAAACGCTTCCGTGGATACCTCTGGAAGAACCTTTGACAATGCCACCAGGTTGGATCCCAACTTCTCCACAAGTTCACTGATTTGTAGCCGTACGCCTTTCGTAACATCACGCTTTAGGACTTTGTCTGTCACTTCCACGGGGTTGTTCGTAGTGGCAAAGCCAGAAGGGGAATGATATACTTCCATCGCGAGGTGGACATGTCCAACCATTGGCCAAAGAAGTAAACTTCAAACTCCTGTAGTCCCATTTCATTCCACTCGTTCCTGGCGGTTTCCATCGTTCCAAGCAGTTCTGTCGATGACTTCGCGTAGTGCATGTCATAAATGTGTTTCCACACAACGAGCTTGTGCCTTCCAGTGATACGAAACGTGACAATGCGCTCACCGACATTCTTAGTGACGTGGAACCAACACATCAAAACGGTCACGGTGCCACCCATAACCGAGATAACGGCGTTGCTTTGAGCAAAATCAGCGTCCCCCATTACGTAGCTCAATCGCAAGTTTCGGTTGTAGCATGCTGCGTATGCTTCGGACAGTGCCTGTAATGCATCAACAGACTGGGCCGTCTTCTTTGGGACATCAGGAACAACGCAACAATAATCGTTTTTCTGCTCTTGTCTGATAAGAGGCATACCTGAAGTGGGTACTCCAGGTTTGTCATCTTGTGAGTGCAATCCAAGTGCAGCATTGTCGCGGATGGCTCTTGATTTAGGTGACCCAACATCGACAGTGTTGTTAACCCCAGCAGGAACAGGTTCGGATTCCCACGGACGCCGTTTGATAGGATTGGGCGCTCCTTTTCGTCATGGTTGTATCCAAAACAAAACCACTCAGTTGATTGGATGGTACCCCGAAGGGTGCGATTCATCAGCAACGACTCCATTGTGTGAATGTAGGAGTTCAAATGCAGCTGGGTACTTCTCACGTACGCATTGCGAGATTGTACGGCAGCTAGCCCTGGAACTTCGCTTGCGTCGAATCGCAGCAAAACTTCGTTGTAAATGTAGCCTGGCTTACCACCCAGCTTGGTCAGATTGTCGACAAACTGCTTCACGGGTTGCGACAATGACTTAAATAGAAGGTGGGCACATGAGTCGCTGTGGCTACAGTTCTTGAACACTTGTTCTGGACATGATTCGCACTCGAGGATTTTGAGCTTCGATGGACACGACAGATTCAGTCCAAGAGTTGATGTTGATGCATAATTCCATCCACACACCTTCACACGTCAAGATTTGCATAGAGAGCACGTGGCCCCTGGCGCATTCGTTCGGACCCAATATACCATGCGGTAGTTACTGCAAGGGACCCTCCATAATGGCCACTTTGTCGTTGTAAAACCACAACCACGGACAAACTCACGCGATAGCACGACAGGAGTCAGTCCACCCACACCATGCTCGTCCCACACGGTAGAGCCATCACGAGTAGTGATTGCACCGGTGCCACCCCTTGGCATCACTCCACCAGCGACAGGGGTTAGGGCATCCCCAATGATGCAAAGGTAAACGCACTAATTGCACCTGTGCCACCCCTTGGCAACACTCCACCAGCGACAGGGGTCAGTCCACCCACACCATGGTCATCCCACAGTTGAACCAAAGTGTTTGTTGTTGGATGAATACTCACATGAGTAGCAGCAAAATCATGATTCACAAAAAATAGCGTGGCCAATCGATGGTCAGATATCAAACTAGGAACGTAACGTTCGTATCGGTCGAGGTTTCGATATCGCTGCCGTCTGGAAACAATTCATCAGAGCTCGCCACCCCTCTTTCACGTCGCCCAGCAGTCGCATTTACATTCGTAGGATAGGAATCGGCGGATGATCCATATTCAACCAACAATGCATGGTCCATCACCGCGAGTCTTGGTAATCCACGGCTACGAAACGCCATGTCACCACCACGCAAAATCTCACCACAAGTCATAGATGCCGAAGCACGGACACGATGAGCGCGACGACGACCTGCATTCCAACACTGAGCTGACTGCGTCGTGAGGGCTGTGGCACATACGATGCCCACGGAAATCGAACTTCAGGGTCGTTTTCGGCCGCTTGCATTGCACTATTCTCAATCATGAAAGATCAAAAACTGGTAGGCTTCGCCCAGTTCTCGGCCTGGCAAATATTGGTGGCTATCTCATTTCAATGGTGGCAGGCCATTCTTCATGCCATACAGTAGTATTTAGCCTCGCTTCGATACAGTCGGAAGAATATGATACTTCGCATAAGTGTAGTATTTATATTATGCGACGTATCATATTCTTCCGACTGTATCGAAGTGAGGCTATGATACTTCGCATAATATAAATACTACAGTGTACTATAGTATTTATATTATGCGAAGTATCATATTCTTCCGACTGTATCGAAGTGAGCCGATGGTTATGACAGTGGTTTCTGACCTGCAGGTATAGTAGTGAATCGTACGTTGCATACAGGGTTCGAGTCCCGGGAGGATCTTTCTTTTTTCATGTATTGCAATACTACGTACAGGTAGTAGGTGTAGCGTTGGTTGTCTCATGTGTCCAGTTATTTTGTAAGCGTATGCACGCAAGTTGTGCACTCTTGGCGGTAGTTGTAAATTCTTGACGATAGTTGTACAGTAAATCCTTGACGATAGTTGTAAATCCTTGATGGGAGTTGTAAGTTAAATAAAGGCTGTTGTATTTTCTATTTATCTCCTAGATGTGGGGTGTTAGAAAATGGTGATGAAAATATCGTAACTGCAGACGAAACAGGCTCGCCCCTCAAAGTCACCGGAAAAAGAAAGAGAGAACCGGACAAGTTGGATTTGGCTCAGGGAAGCTGAAGACTGAATCCGGTAGCAAGAGAAGTTTCAGCGTCGGCGAGAGCTTGATGCAGGGGCTTATAGTTAAGGCCCAGGCTGAAGTTGAGGCTGATTTGTCCCGGGAGGTGCTGACGAGCCGCGCGACGGAATTGGAGCTCCGTAGGGAAAATGATGTTCGGCATTTTTTGCTGCGCAAGCGTGAAATTGACCTGAAAGCCAAAGAGCTTAGACACAAGCAAATCATTGAAGAGGCACGCCACAAGTCGTCCATGTCGTTTGATAACGCGGATGTGATGGAGTATATTCGTGATGAATTTCCAAAATTAAATAAAAACAATGAACTCTTGATTTACACTCGTATCTATCTACATATCACCAACCGATTCGCTCCAAAAGTGGCGAGCGTATATGTCACGCAGACTGGCAGGTTGCAAGAGCAATGCTGTTTTGGTGTACGTCATCCACGTCGGCAGTAGCATCATAGTCGTGCAACTCAGTGTCCCAATTACCATCAATGTCTTGCAACAATAAGTTAAAATGGCCGCAAACGAATCGTGAGCATCATTATTTTTGTCCCCGAGGGGTAGTGAAGTCAACTCGCATGCAGCGCAACGACTGGAAACGGCCTTTGAGTAGACCAATGCAATGCTCGTTGACGTAACGACACTTCGCAACCAGCTTGTTGAACAGCATATGCTGCTCGGTGAGCCCAGAGCTACGGGTGCGAGTGTACGCTGCCATAATGTGCTGCTGATTAGTGTAGCCACTATCCGACATCAAGTACTCATTGGGGTTGAAGTACTTGGTCGAGTTCATAGCGAGGTTGCAATTGTTCCACACACGCTTGTCGTTTGCACATCCAGTCCAGCCAAAGTCAAGGTACGTAATCCGCCGTTGGTCATCGCAGACAATCATGCCGGCCATTCCATAGTAACCCTTTCTGGAGTAGTAATCCTCGCTATCCTTGGACGGCTTGGCAAAAACAAGGAACAATGTTCCGTTGACAAATCCAACGCAGTTTTGGAAGCGGGAGTTAAGGTGTATGCGTCTACTGATTTGTGGTGGTCATCGTGATCTGGCCAGTACACAACACGCTTTTCAAGATACAATATCACCACTAATGCCACTTCTAAAGTCCTTCGTATGTCGTTGCGAAAAGCCAATGGGTACTTCAGAATCCATTTTGTAAGTTGTGCGAATGCAACTTCGATAGGGTTCAGTTGGGGACAATACAGTGGCAAAAAGAAAACCAAAGCACCACTCGCATGCACAGCCGCTTCCAACTCGCGGTACATGTGAATCTTGGCATTATCCAGGATCAAAATTGACCTGGGCAAGGGCCACGGATTGAGGTATGGGATGACCTGTTCGGACATCACTTGGTGGAAACGGTTGCGGTCGAAAGTCCCTACTGTATAGTCCCACGAGATGAAGCCAGTGCTATCAAATGCAGCCAGTATGGACACACGCTGGCCTCAAGCAAACGGTAGCGAAACAACTGCGGGTGTATTCCGCCTCGACCACGCGTACTTGCGCAGAGCGTCACGTCCGCCTTTAGAAGTTTCATCGACAAAGACCAACTGGCTTGGATGACTGTAGAACGGTTCCAGGCGGGAACGATACATTTGGACTTCGTGCGCGCTGCTTTCTTGCGCTTGCTTTTCAAGGACCTTGCGTGCCAAATGGAGATCAAACCGAAGTGCTCGACATATCGTTGACGTGCTGGTGTTTTGAAGCACAGAGAAATGAAACTTGAGTTCAGCTCCGAGCTCTTCTATGTAGAAGCACGGGTGTAAGGTTGTGTACTGTTTTACAAACTGTATGACGTCTGGGCTCCAGCGGGAGCTGCGCTTTTCTCTTCGTTCCAACGTGGCCAATGCGCTGAAACTGTTGGTTCCATCGTGTGATTGACCGAATTAACATGCCCAATACCGCGTGGATATCTTTGATATCGAGTCCATAGACACAGCGCAGAACGATGGATCTCCAGCGCATGTCTTTGCTATGTGTCATTTGAGAGTTCAAGGTCGGGATTACCAGGGAATTGTGCTCTTGGCTATGAATAGCAGATGAAAGAACGAATTGGCACCTTCTGAATGTGCAAAAGCGTGGGAGTTGTGTAAATCACTGGTGGGTTGCCTTTGTAATTCACATAATCTCTCAACGTAACAATCCGTTACAAGGTAAATCACGGTACCAAAAGACTGGTGTTACTGTAACAAAGACTCAGTTTTGTCGTGTGAATAGCCAAAACGAGTGAAAAGCACAATAATACTTGAAGTATTGTGCTTTTCAACATTTCTGCCAGTGGTTTTAGCAGCTTTAACGATTGAACGTTTTATATAAAGAAAGGTTGCACTTGCTCTAAAACGAAGCATATCGAGCGGTCTGTCATTGGGTGAAATAAAACGTCGTTGTCTTACGCAACACCACGAATCATCATAACAAAAATGTCGTTGGTGGTCAGTGACGTCGCGAGGCTGCCTCTGCCCGATGTGTTTCACTGCAGCGTATCAGTGAAGTTTGGCCGGGCACTAGGCAAGAGCAGGACGTCAGTGGGCGAGGCAGTCCTGTTTTCAATGCGACCAATTGATACGTTCAATATAATGACTGCGACAGTCCTTGACATCGTCGACAACATGGTTGCAACCCAACATTCCACTCCGAACCGCGACAAGCTTCAATGGGGACCGCACGTACCATTCGATGTGTATACAAAGGTTGCGATAAACGCCCCACAAAGCAAGTATGTTCGACTATCCGTGGACAACTTCAACGACACCATCGCAAGAATTTGGGACAACGCTGGCAAAACACGCCTTGGACAAGCTGCATTTGTTTTGCAGCTTTTCGTTTACATCGGTACCTGATTATAGATGAACGTTTGACCTTGTTCCTATACTGCTTGAATGATTGATTATTTATGTGGATAGAAAAACACGTCGAAATTGGCATTCGTCGTGCAACATAGCAGAACATACAATCGTCTGCGGTTCGTGTAGCTGAGCATGTTCGCCAGCATGACGTGAGCCTTGGATAATTACAAAGTCAATACGCAAGTATTTGCACGGCCCGACTCCCTACAAGCGCTCCCGTCGAAATACCGGCAAATGCTACGATGGAGCAGCTTGGCCACATCGACCAAATGACGCAGCACCACGTAGAGCAGCGCGAAAACGTCATCAGGGGGGAAGCTGAAGCTTACCGCTGCGTGCGCATTCGGATTGGATCGCTGGCCAGCGCGCCACTTGACTGTTTTTTTTGCGTCAGTGACCTCAGAAACATTCTCGGCCTACCACCGTACCCCTTGATGCCTGCATTTCGTGAGCCTCTAGTAGGTACACGTGCACCTCGTGTTAATATAGACGATGTTGACCATGCTAATGAGGAATATATGTAATCCTTAAACTACTTTGTTAATTTATCAATAAATAGAATAACGTAAAATTGTAGACGATGTTGACCATGCTAATGAGGAATATATGTAATCCTTAAACTACTTTGTTAATTTATCAATTAATAGAATAACGTAAAATTGTAGTTGTATTTCTAAAATCTACATCTCAGACATTTGAAAAGTGCCTTTGTCGAGGTCGTCCGTGTTGTACCCGCAATGTCGATAGAGGTTGTACCCAACGTCGTCGCGCTGATTAGTGCACTCAACAAAGGCAACGTCCAAGGTCGCACGAATATCAAAGCGAAACGCCATGGGGTATTTGTTGATCCAGCGTTTGAGAAGACTAAATCCGACTTCGATCGGATTTAGTTGTGGGGAGTATGGGGGCAAAAACAACAACAACGCTCCCGTTGATAGCACCGCGTCTTGGAGCTCCTTGTACATATGGATCTTAGCATTATCCAAGATCAGGATAGATCGAGGCAACGGCCACGGGTTTAAGTACGGAAGTATACGATCCGTCATAACCTTGTGAAAACGATCCCGATCGAACGTTCCTATCAATATATATATATATATATATATTCAATATCAGCTTACAACTGCCAATCTATGTTTTTACTGTATGCACTTTCGCTATTTTGCGATATTAATATACATTAATACCGTCAACATAGTCCCAGGAAAAAAAACCGCCAGTGGAAAATGCAGCTAATGCAGACACCCGCTGTCCTCGTGAAAAAGGCAGTGCGACAATGGCCTTCGTGTTCCGCTTCGACCAGGCGTACTTCCGCAAGGCATCACGGCCGTCTTTTGATGTCTCGTCGACAAACACCAACTGGTCTGGATTGGAATAAAATGGGCGGAGTCGACGGTAGTAGTCATGCAGCTCAAAATCTGCCGCTTCGTGAGCTCGCTTTTCAAGCACTATGAAGTAAACGTCATAACAATAACGAATACAGTATTTCATTCATATGTCACCTTTGCGAGTCAAGCCCAAATCGTGCATCAATGCGCGACAAATGGTAGCTTGGGAGACATTTCCAAGCGTGGGGAATTCCAACCTCAGCGCGTCTTGGAGCTCTTCGATATAGAAGCACGGATGACGTGCTGTGTACTGTAGGATCCATTCGTTCACTTGAACGGGCCAACGGTTCTTCTTCCTTGACTTGGGCATAGCATCGACGGTCCCCGTCTTCATGAACTGCGCAATGAACCGTGTGACGGACCGATGGGAGAGGCCATGTAAGACCACAACAGTGTTTACGTCAATTTAATACACCTGGACAAGGACAACACACCGCCATCGCATGTCCAAGCTGATCATCTCTGTTAAACACCGCGTTTGCCGAAGTATGATCGGCAAACACCCCTGTTAAGCAAACCTTGCTCGGAAAACCAGCCAAAAATTCCCTTGGCGACCAATCAATTTGAAGTAAACCCATACGATCCATAAAACCACCACTGATTAGTGCATGGAATTACTAAAAAGAGTGGTACGGTTGGTGCTTCGTTTTACTAAAACGAAGCTGGACTCAACCTAATACTACGTGGGTCCATGTTTAAAAAAGGGGTTTTAGTCCCAGAAGGTTTTAGTCCCAGAATAGCCAAAATTTGTGAAAAGCACAATACCGTATAGGTAACAATAACTACCCGGGCTTAATAACTACTTTTGGGCCTTCGCGGGCACAATAACTACCCTCAGCATCGCAGGCGGGCTAAATTTCACTACCCTGGGCAATATGGTTAACTTAATGAGTCCATGAGCAAGTTGCTTATCGTTAATGCCTCGGAAGAATTTTGGAATGCCTGACATTTGTGTACTTCCAAGTAAAAATAAAAATACGAAAAATGTCGCGAAATGGTGGACTTGAACTCGGGACTTTCAGGTCACGAATAGGGCGCTCTACCACTTGAGCTAGTAGTTATTAATATACCTCCCATTTGACAGTGAGCTACAGATGCCGAATTAAAAACCGTCACGCGACACCTGAAAAGAAGGGATATCCGGATGAAGAGGACCCGCGGTTCGGTTAAATAACCGGATCGTGAGAACACTGTAAACACAACCAACACCCCCCCCCAGTGAGCCCAATCAGCCGGATAACGCGAGAAGGCAATATTAAGTTAGGAATAATATCCGGTTAAAATTCTAATAAACCTCCATTGACAGTGTGACAATGAGCTTCCTTGTGAACTTCGTGGAAATCTTTCTTAGTATTTGACTTCTTGAATTTTGTATCGACATACAAAATATATTATTGAAAACCATACGGTGTATGGTATGGTGCCATATGTCCTCGCATATGTTTTCGGACATTAGAGCATTGTTATAGTATACTTTAATGAAGTTTAAATTAAGCCTAATATTTGTATACTATACGAACATCAAATATAATTTCGGGCCGAATAACTGCTTTGGGATTTTTTGGCGGGTCTTTCTCGAGCTACCCCGAGCGAAAAAAGGCAGGGTAGTTATTGTTACCTATACGGTAGTAACAGTCCAGCACATGGGATTGAACAGATGGCATTCTAAGTGGCCTGAGCAGATTCAGATTTGCAGTCAAATTGAAAAATGTGAATTTGACAGAAACGTCCAAAAATGAACCTCTTAACATTACTAGTAATAGACTAAGTGATGAAAATATATTTAATATCAAAGGTAATCCATCCCTTAAGAATGGAATCCCCAAATCGATGTGACGTTTGACTTTCAGAAGCATGAAATGAGAAGAGGCATCGACCAACATTTCAGATCTATTGGTACAGCTATCTAACGCCCCGTAATGTGTATGTCGTAGTGGACACATGACGGACTTGGGGCCAAAAACGACCACCCCCCGGTAAAATGAAAGCACGTGGGACGAGGTTGATCCCAACGGCCAGTGGTGACCAATATTTTATTCATATTTATTCGTGATGTTCGAGACAGCGAATTGCTTATTTGCCGTAATGACTTGTACGTCATACTTATTCACTCTATGCCCTGCAATGAATTATTTATTGCCCCATGCCCCCGCCCACATGAATAATTTACTTGAATTATTCAAACACAATATTAGTGCATCCCCACTCGTCAGACTTAAACGTTTGGCTTATAGGGATAACCCTTAGATAGGGCCGATTTTGGACTTATACTCCCACCCATTGGTTTTATCGGTGTCTCAATAAATCCAAACATAAGTTCAGCCCCGAAAATCCCTATCATAGGACCTTTTCGTCAAGATATCAATACCCTCCAGACCTATGCTATCCGGGAGAGTTCTATAATCTAAAATAATATACAAATGTACTGCTCAACATAGTCAACTACTTTACAGCATGCAATCTTTATAATAATTCCCATTTAATTTACTGATCTCAACCCTTAAATGAAACCGAGCAAATTATGCAATTCACACAGTATATAAATCTTACAGGTATATCTGGACCAACTACTTATATATGCATTCAAGCACTGGATGTCTCCAAGTCAGAGCTGAGTATGCCAGTGCGTCTCCAGCAGTTTCTCACAGTCGATTGCTCCATAGAGCGCCTGGCATCCTGATCCCAGCCCATCGCCTTAACCCTCTACGTCGCGTGGAAAAAGTCTTCACCCTCCGATATGGTTGGATAATATAAAGTTTCAAAAATTATAAAGTTTACCCCGTTTCGTTTAAGGGGGGAGATCAGTACACTGATGACCAACGAAGGCAGACCTTGCTGAAGGAGCGCCGTCATTCGAACGGCGAGGCGCTGCTCATCTGCTTCCTCGGTGGCGCGTTTTCCGCCGTCATCGACACAACGTTGTTCGTGGCGGGTGTGTACATCGTCATTGTAACAATTCACACACAACAGATATGGCGCTAGCACATGTACATCGTCGTTGTCAGAATAAAACTGGTCGCTTTCACACAAAACCAGTCGTCTTCACACAAAACTAGTCGTTAGCACAATAATGTCGACAACATGGGGCGCTGTCACAAACACGTAACGTTTAGTATACGTGGGATGTAGCACACTCGAGATTTACACGTACTGTAGCTTTCACATAGAAATATCGCACCCAATTTGGAATGTACCAAAACGACACAGCAAGACGTCACCCTAACAAGCGAGAAAACATCCTGCCGTGTCGTTGTGGTATGTACGTATGTGGTATATACTGTACGTATGCAATCTCTGTTGTGTCTGTGGGTGGCTGTTAGTGGCAGTCGGGTGGGCGCACAATTCGCTCGCATTGACTAACTCCAAAGTAGACCATCATGAACTGTAAGGGATTCAGTGGACGTACAGGGTATAGCGTCGCTGCATTGAAATGTGCTACCTGACAGTTTGGCAGTGCTTATGGGAATTATAGGCTATCGTGTCCACGTCGAAAAGCCTCTTGTCAAGTCCAACCACGTGAAAATTCCCAGGTGTCCATGCAAGGAAAATCTTCGACGAGTTGGTCGATAAATGTGCGCGCTTCCTTCATGGTCACCGTCGTCGATTAGGAGGAGTGTTATGCTTTTAATTCTTCTCATTGCTTCAGTATTGTGAATTCGCTATAAACTTGCAAAATTCGCGTGGTTTGTCGAATCAATATGGACATGTGAATCACGGTGGAGTTCTGCTTGGTTGAATATACTCGTCCTTCCTGTAAGTGCCAATGAAATCCAGGTTTAGCGATTCGGCAGCGAGATTCGACGGTCTGGAAATTTTACCGAATCCACAATATAACTTCGATAGAACTTCAATTATAACATCAAACACCCTCAATCGTATGTTACCGTTATTATAACTTTGGGAGCTGACTCTTGTTCGCCTAAGTACGTAATGCGTCTTGTCGCGTTCCCACTTCCATCCGTACTTTGACGAGACGAAGGGCCAACAGCAGAAATCCTCTCAGCCTTGCCGCGGACTATGACGACGATGGAGCTGAGCGAAGTGGACAAGCTTCTGGCAGAAGACAGTGATGGCGATGACATGATGGACGTGAACGAGCTGGAAGCCACTCTGACCTTGGAGGAGATCCTCAATGAAGACATGGAGCAGGCTGCATCGTTGCCACCGTCGACTGTTGCTGGGGCTGTCGCCGTCCCGATGGAAAATCCACTGCTGCATCGGACGTCGTCTCGCGCGCGGTTGTCGATCCAAAAACTCTCGGCGAGCGCATCTGCGATCGTTGCGTCCAAAGCCCCGCTCGACGTGGCCAAAGCGTTGGAAGAGCTGCTGCTGGAGCCTCCCCGAGAGATGCTCGTGAGTCCCCTTGCCGTGAAGCGGCGCATGCGATCGAACCAGCATTACTCGTCCGCGCAACAGCGAAAGAAAGACAAGGCGCATCATCAAGGTGCAAGCGCGGGCGTGGTCAAGGTGGAACCGATGCAAATCATCTCCAAGCAGCTAGTGAAGAACGCCGAGTTCCGCGACAACGGCCCCGGCAGTCCCACCGTGGTGGCGATTCATCCCAAGTTCATCGCCATCGGCACGAGCAAGAGTCTCGTGCTCGTGTTCGACCATTTTCAGAACATCCGCCACGTCCTTCGCAACACCGCATCCTTCCACGAAGGCAGCAGCGAGCCGTACAGTGGTACCGCGGCCTATCCCCGCCTCCTTCTCCTCATGGAAATGAATGGTTTTAGATGGCCCCGTGACCGCCATCGACGTGTCGCCAGGCAGCGACTTCTTGGTCTGCGGGTACCACAGCGGGCGGATCGTGCTGTGGGACATGCTCAAGGGCACGGCGCTCAAGGTCGTGTCGGACGCACACGAGTGTCCGGTGGTGTCGCTTCTGTTTCTCAAAGATCAAAAGCCATGCATCTTGTCTGTCGATGCCAAGTACGTACAGTAGCACACCCTATGTCGGCGTCGAGTGTGCTTTGAGTATAGTTGGGGTTGTGTATGAACTGACTGTGTTGATATTGAACATTCTACCTACTACTACTCTATCGATCGAATATTTTGTGGGTCGTAAAATACTCGGACTTTTCCTCGACTACAGTATATTTGAGAGTCTGGTATTGTCAAATCCTTCAACGCGTGTATGTTTTAAAATATTATTTTTAAAATAATATTTATATTGACAAGGATTGGTAAGATTTTGCGCGTATTGTCGAAATTAAAAAGAAAGGCCGTTATTTTATTTTTTCAATTCAAAACGAAAAACAGATTAAAAAGTCATTCATTATATATATATATATATATATATTTGAACGTAGAATCAAATGCAGGAGGCAACTGTACTTTAGAATGTCCTAGCCAATCACCAATGATAGTACACTATGGAGAAATGTTGGAACCAATCATCGACCATATTGTGTTTGGAACTAGATCTTGAAATGTGTTATCTATATATCATCATACAATGAATAAGCTTCAAAATCTGACACAAAATCGATTCTCGAATCAGTTGGCAAGCCCAACTTTCAGCGAAACGACCGTAGTGGGCTTGAATGTTTTGTATACGAAGATTTCGAGGATGCACCCTAATCTGTATTCTTCAGTGTCTTTTTTGCTCTACATTACATGTTGTATCCTCCTTTGAACTTTGTATGCCACGGTAATTGTATGTATAAATGCTGCCAAACTACTTTTTTTTTGTACTGATTTTTGTATATGAACAAGTGTCCAAGGTGTGCAGCGGCGATACCCGCCCCACGAATTGAAGTCAGACGCTAATTAGCAGTTGATTGAATCGATGATTTATTTCGTGCAATCTGATTGGTTCAATTCTTCTGCCAATGTGGTTGTATGTCGTCGGTACATACATTCCTTCGGCAGCACCACCGCGTCGCTCCCGAGTGGAATTTTTTTTTTAAAGTATATGTCCCATTTTGTATATAATTTATTTATATCATTTATGAAATCGATTGAATTGATTTTTTGTGTTTAAAATACACACGAAACCATCACAATATATATATACGATAAAAGTAGATACCCTGAATGTTGTTCGTTGCTTTGTATAGTGGGATTGCAAACAAGGTCAACTTTAGCAAAATGATGGGGTACGTGTACGTGGTGGACGTGGACCCGATCTACGACGGGTCGGCCGGCAAGATCCTTAGCGTGGCCATCCTCGCGCAGAGTGCTGGGCACATGAAGATCGCGCACATCACGGAAGTGTACAGCATCGCCGCGATTTCCACAGACAAAGTAACGTTTTTGGTCGCGATTGAGCCCGAAGTCAAGGTGTTGCATCGATGGTTCAAGCCAGGTTGGTATTGAACGGTTGTACTGGGTACTTGGTAGAGCGAATTTTAGCCAATCAGATGAAAGCGTTGGCTTTTCGATTGGTAATTGAAAATGGTGTCATTTCCATATCTATTTTATTATTTTTTATCGATACCTGAACACGGCATTTAATGTTGTCGTATATTGTGCTGTTTCGAAGTGAAATTTCATTGTGTTGTGGTTTCTCGTTGGAATTTAAATCGATTTGATTGGCTACTTCAGATGAGCTCAAAATTATTAGCCAATCAAAATCTTCTCAATGAAATTCAACAACCAATCAGATCGATTGTGGATCGGTTTCGTCGATTCGATTATTGTACCCCGTCCCCAAATTTGTATCAAATCGACAATATCTGTAATATATAATGTCCTGAAAATAATTAGATTAGAATCAAATAAATGTGTATTCCCGTGGGATATTGTGGTTACGAGAACACCCCAAAATGGACAGACGAATCGACCGCGCAGAAAACAATCATCCGTTCAACCCATATTAGTGTATGACTTGAATTAGTGTACTTGGCATCAAAAAATTGCAGTACAAAGATCGATACTTTGAGGAGATGACCAGTCGAGGTCAAATTTCGTGTGTTGCACACATTTGATGTTTCAACGATGACGTGTGCTTCTGCCGTGTACTCAACGTGGGGTACTACTGTGGCTACATAGTAGTTAGTAGCCACAGTAGTAGCCATAGTAGTCGATCTAGAAGATCTTTGCCCCTTGTCCAAATGTGTGCTAGTCTTGTACGGGTTTGCTATGAATATATATATATATATATCAATAGTCCAAATGTGTGCTAGTCTTGTACGGGTTTGCTATGAATATATATATATATCAATTGTACAGCCCTCCTCCCTCCCTCCACGTCTACATTACATGGATGCTGCTTTTGTGTTGGCTGTATACCTCGTTCATACTCGATAGAAGGTTGGTTCTACGTATCTCACGCCATAGACAACGATTGTAGAAGGCGTGACGGTGGACAACTTGCCATCGCTTGGGTTTGCATGGGTCGCGCTCCCCGGCAGCTCCCGCCACGACCCTCCCACGCCGATCCTTGCGCGCGGATGGGGCCGGCACATCCAGTTCCTTGAAGTGCTGTTTTGTCCGCGCCATGTGCATGCCAAGGATGGATGGCCGACGTTTGCCGAGACGTCGCCGGTGGACACGACCGCGGACGTGGTCGCTACCCAATGGCTCGGGGATCACGTCATCATGTACCTCAACTTCCACGACGAGCTGTGTGTGTACGACACGATGAGTCGCCAGGAGCTGGAAACTATCGACGTGAGCAGCATGGGTCTTGTGTATGCTTCATATCGTGGGAACAATGGCCGCAGTTTTGCCAACAGGTAGACTCTCTCGATATATATATATATGTCTTTGGCTACAACCACAACAATAATGTGGGGATATGTTGTTATATGATTGATTCAAATGTTGAATCAAATATATAAATAAATTGAGCACTGTATTATGTGCTATTATTGGTTCAATTGTTGGATAAAAAAACGTTTACGACTGAGGTGTATTATTATTTACCGTAGCAAATTTGAACCAATTTGATTGGAAAGAGTAGATTTGACAGAGTCGATTGAAACATTATATAGTGGTTGTACTTATTATCGTTTTAGTATATATAGAGTAGTTAATGCACTCATCCACGACACTGATGGTAGTAGATGGTTTCGTATATATAGAGAAACAAGACATGTATCGAGTATTGTCGATTTGATATACAAATTTGGGGAGGGGGTGCAATCAAATCGCGCCGACCAAACCGATCAACAATCGATCTGATTGGTTGAATTTCATTTAGAAGGTTTGGATTGGTTAATAATTTTGAGCTCATCTGAAGTAGCCAATCAAATCAATTTAAATTCCAACGAGAAACCACGCCACAACACGAAATTTCACTCGAAAGCACAATATATATATATATATATATATATATATATATTATTAAACAGTGTGTGCGTGCGTTCTATGATTGGACATATCCAAGTATTCGGTTTGACTATTCCCAGTGATATGTCTCGGTTGATCGTTCATTTAACACAACACATGGGTATGGATTGCTTGCCACATGTATATATATAATATGTTTGGCTATATCGTTGTGTTGTTGGCTATATATAGATCTATCTATATATATATATCGATTTTGTTCCCTTGAGTCTATCTACTCCGAATTCATGTTGAAACCACTGTGATGATACTGTATGGCATCAAACCCACACACATCATCTCACACGACGCCTCGCCATTTGATCATTCATTGCATATATACAAAGTTGCCACCCCTAAAGAACGATGACGATGTATGTATGTGTGACAATGTGTGCATATGCGACGTAGTTTTCGAGCCTGTAACGACATGTTGTACTTGCTCGGGTTGAAAGAACTGCACACGGCGCGCGTACAGCCATGGACGCAGCGCATCGACACGCTGATTGAGGACGGCGAGTGGCTCGAAGGGTTGGGGCTCGCCCTGGACCATTACGAAGGGCTGCTTAAAGCCGCGCAGACCCGCGCCGAACGCGATCGGTTTCCCCCAGTGTTCTTTACTGACCGCAACAAGGATCAATGTGTGGTGGATATCTTCAAAATGTCTCAGACCAACCAGCGCACTGGCGACAAGGAAGATGTGTTTCGACACGAAGACCATGCCAACGAAGACCCTCGATGGTACGTACGACCATATTTTGGCATACATATATATATATATATATATATCCCTGTACTCTTATACATTTCCCTGCAAGTTTCCCTATATCCCCCTTTATACATTTCCCTGCTTGTTTCCCTACACTGTTTTACATGTCCCCTGCATCGCCCTACAATTCCCCCTGAATGGGAAATGACGGGGGGTGATGCAGGGAGGTCATGGAGGGAATATATATATGTCTTCCAGTAGCGTTAGCCCTCGACGGTATATATATTCTCCAAGTAGTTCCAGGTCGAATCTCGACTTTGCCAACGAGGCAGGACGCCACAGGGGGGCTTACCGTGTCCATCATACACATGTACAAAGGGCTACGATGGTGATATATGGACATGAAAGGGGGGGGGGGTAGATCTTTATGGAAGGATATTTGTGTGTGTTTGTTGCGATATAAACATTGATTTCCGTGTCTTGACCTGTGTATTGGGTAGGTGTGTGGGCGAATCGACATACCCCGCAGACGTATCCAAGCGATTGGAAGCCGCGTTCCAAACGGCGCGGTCAGGTGCCCCGCCCAAGAACTTTGTGCCGATCGGTGTCGCAGATCGCATGGCGGACCTGCTCATGGACTACGTCCGCCTCGCGATGGGTCACGCGCCGTCGGCGTCGCTCAACTTGTCGCATTTTCAAATGCTGGCGGGGGTCGCGATCGAGTATTGCGCGTCGACTAACCGGACGGACCTGCTGTTTGCCGAGATCTTCAAGCGGTTCCAAGAAGCTGATAAGGCTGACATTTTTGTCAGTTTACTGGCGCCGTACATTTTGCACGACCAGCTGCACGTGCTCAGTGCCGACGTCTTGGATGTATTTGTATCGCATTGCTTGGCCACCAACCAAATGGACACGGTATGTGTCCATGATTGTATGACCTACCTACTGTACCTCCACGCAGTCGTGGCTTGTTTGTATGAGCGTTTTGATGGATTGTATATATATATATA
>NW_009798286.1:371390-374276 GCF_000520075.1 Aphanomyces astaci
GTATGTGTCCATGATTGTATGACCTACCTACTGTACCTCCACGCAGTCGTGGCTTGTTTGTATGAGCGTTTTGATGGATTGTATATATATATATACCTAGCCCTTTTAGCCAACATAATTGTGTGCGGAGTCGTCAACGCCATCAATCGATTGTTGATCTATATTTACCGTTATTTCCAAACGTGTTTTGGTGATTCAGGCGACGTTGGTACGAATCGATATGTGTAATTTTGCATGATATATGTGATTCAGAATACCTGCTATCCAATACTGGTTTGCATGGAAATCTCATTGGTTCAGTTTGAGCTCCACATGGGAACGCTAGCTATGACATGATACACCATTTCCATTCATTGGCAAAGAGGATACATTTCTATATATATATATATATCGGGACTGATGGATAATATTTATATATATATACGATGAATAGGTATGCGACGACGCCGTTGCAGTGCCCTCCGCGGCTGCAAATGGTGCTAAGTCTGGCCGAAGTGCTCGTGGGCGACCCCAACGCCTCTGCTGGTCCCAGTCCGTCTCCCACCACTCGGTTCTTTTCGAGTGCCGACCAAGGCCACTTTTACATGTTTGAAGCGCGGTTGTTCAGTGGTTCGTACTTTGTATCCAACTATAAGTTTTACGTTTTGATAGTCTTGATGTGATTTTACCGTGATCACACTATTTTTGGACCTTCACACTAATTCGTGGTGTCGTACATACATTATAATGCTCGTGGGTGTCGTCCATTTGCTTGTGTCGAACATTCAACTTTATTTGGCCCAGTTAAAAAAAAAACACTTTTCTATTGTCGATTTGATATACAAATTTGGGGAGGGGGTGGGCAATCGAATCGCGCCGACCAAACCGATCCACAATCGATCTGATTGGTTGTTGAATTTCATTGAGAAGGTTTTGATTGGCTAATAAGTTTGAGCTCATCTGAGGTAGCCAATCAAATCGATTTAAATTCCAACGAGAAACCACAACACAATGAAATTTCACTCGAAAGCACAATATATAAAACTGTAATTGTTGTTGCGGCCTAATTTTGGTTCTCCTTTTTTATTACAATGCGTATGTATATCGTCTTGGCTATAAATAAACGTACCTACTACTAGTACTACTACATGGTTGCAGGAGGAACCTTGGAGGGTACCTACTACTAGTACTAGTACTACGATATGGCATCCCTATCTACTACTAGTACTACTACTACATGGTTGCAGGAACCTTGCATTGTTGGTTTGTGTTGTTTCCGTGCTTGAGTGTCGTTGTTGTGTGTCCCGTAGACCATCCATCCCTATTTCATATCTTGTATCACTAATCACTCAATACTACGATTCGGTATCCCTAACTATGACTACTTAATTCTACATGATTGCAGGAGGCGCCATCGACGCCCAAGCGTACGCGACGGCCCGCAGCGCTTCGAGCACCCAGTACATGATGAATTCGCTGCTGACGTTTCTGGCCACGGGGCCGCAGGCACTTGGGCCGGTGGGGGTGTCGTCGTTTGAAGAGGATGGCTTTGACAAGGCCGGCCGCCAAGCCATGCTGGTGCGGCTGCTGCAAAAGCTGTCGAAAGACTCGTACGATCAACCCACTCTGCTCAAGTCTGTGCTCCGTGAGGGCATGCATCGTACGTATATGATATATATATATATATATATATATATATTGGGTAACCAAACTTGGACATTTTTTGTGTGTGTACTGATTTAAGGAATCCACGTCGATATGTCGGTTGAAATATATTTTTTGTATTGGAATGTTTGTTTGCCTGGCAACCACTCCCATAGTATATGTATATATATACACGGTGTATATATAACCACTCCCAAAGTGTATATATGTATATATAATATATACACACACGGTATATATATATATATATATATACTTTGGGAGTGGTTATATATATATATACTTTGGGAGTGGTTATATATATATATACCGTGTGTGTATATATTATATATACACACTATGGGAGTGGTTTTATACACACCGTATATATATATATATACAATGGACAAGTCCTCACAAGAATGAATTGCTACGTCTTGCAGGCGCGGCGGTGCTGCTGCACAAAGATCGCAACGAGTTTACTGAAACAATCACCGCGTACTTGGCCGACACGGACCGCGAGTACAAGATGGGTGCATTTTCATACATTCGCAACGAAAAGGTACGTGTTATATACTGTACAAAATCGAGTCGACGATTTCGATTAGGACAAAGTGTCGGGGGGGGTCGACGGCGACCCATCCGGTATCACCGCCACGACGTCCAGCCATATTAGCAGCGCCCACAATCCATTGGACACCATCGAGGCGGGGCTAATCAACCACGCGGGGGGGCTCCTGGATGTGGACGCGACGGCATTTGTGGTGCTCATTCTCGAGAACTTTGCCTCGTTAAACAACCGAATCATTCAAAAGTTTGTCCAAGTCGGAGGCAACCTCGGCGCCAAGTGGGAGTACAATTACTTGAGTCAGATCCTGGGCACCGGCACCGAAGGAACCGCGGGCGACGACGTCGACATGATCAAGGACCTGACCGACAAGAACGGGTTGCGGGTATGTGTGTCGTCTTTTGTGTGTGGTGGGGGTAGTAGTTGTAGTACAGTTAGTTTAATCAATATGGCTGCTGTATGTGAGTTTTATAGTATTGCTTGTAGCAAGTAGAAAGGATCGTGAATAGTTAGTTTCCCATATATTGTTTTTCCTTATATTTGATGTGTAGATGGCCGACGACGCCGCCGTCCAAGAACGATACATCCGACTATTGTGTGAATTCAACCCCCTTCAAGTGTTTCCGTACTTGGCCGCCCATCAAGCGTACCGCGTGGACTCGTGCTTGAAATTGTGCAAAGTACGTCCACACTCT
>NW_009798286.1:374376-400055 GCF_000520075.1 Aphanomyces astaci
TTAATTCCACAGTATGTCCCACAAGGTTTGAGATCTCTGGGTTTATTCTCTTGTCATACGTGTATTTGTTTGGTCCGACTTTATTGTGCTTTCGAGTGAAATTTCGTTGTGTTGTGGTTTCTCGTTGGAATTTAAATCGATTTGATTGGCTACCTCAGATGAGCTCAAACTTATTAGCCAATCAAAACCTTCTCAATGAAATTCAACAACCAATGAGATCGATTGTGGATCGGTTTGGTCGGCGCGATTCGATTGCACCCCCTCCCCATATATTTGTATCAAATCGACAGTATATATCCAGCAATTTTATAAAGTTGTATACCTACCTGTATTATCAGCACGGTTGTATATATACCTAGGAGATATAACATCAAAAAGACTGGAACTCGTCTAGTTTGAATCAAGACCCTTGGTGTGCCATATATAAAAATGCTGCTGATATTGTGCATTTCACCCAAATTTGGAGTCAATTCGCCAAATAGCATTCCAACCCTTTGATCCTACTTCATCTTGTACAAACTATACAAAGAATAGTAGTAGTATATATATTTGGTTTTGCCCCGTGCAGAGGGAATAATCAATATCATTTGGATTGGCAGATATTTAGTCGAACATGATTTGATGATATATTGGCTTTGGCGGTTCTTGAATCCTTATATTCTCTTCACACATTCGATGCTTGACGGCGGCTCCAGTTTTTTCGAATCATCGATTTTTGACCATATATATTATATATATATTTCTCATAGGTGGAAAAAGCGCTGCTGCACATGCACGTGAACGAGCTCGACTTTGACGGGGTCGTGTCCGTATGCCACACGCATCGCTTGTACACGGCGCTCATTTACATGTACAACGAAGCGCGGTCAGATTTTACGACGCCAGTGGAGGTGCTGTTGGCGGCATCGAGCGGCGGGGCGGACGACGACCAAGAAGGCGGCCGCGCCAAGCGCAAATGGGCGTACAAGCTGCTTTTGTACTTGAGCTACTGCTTTGACGGGCGTTCGTTTCCGAATCGGCGGCCCGTGTCGGTCAAGCGCATGCAGACCATGGTCGCGACGCTGTCGCAGTTTTTGTTTGAAAAGTATCCGAACGACGACAAGACGACTCCGTACCCGCGGTTGATTCCGCTGCTCCAGCTAGACGCCAAAGTATTTCTGGATATGATTGCCCGCCTCTTTGACGCGCCTAACGTCGAGTTTGAAGGCGAAACGGTCTCGACCAACACGTCCAGGTTGGGTTTGTATACATTGGGAGTTGTTTCATGGATTGGGATATATATATATTGTGAATTCGCTGAGCAGGTATATATATATATATCATGGATTCGGTGTATACACGCTGCAACATTTGCGATGTGTTGTTCAATGTGGAATCACGCTGGTAGGTCTCATTGGCTGAATTTATTACTTGTGTTTTCTGTAAGAGCCAATCCAATCGGCTTAAAAAGATTGGACTAGCGAACTAGCGAAACGATAACACGACAGGATCTGGGAAATTTGTACCGAATTATATATATATTATATATATATATACCTAGCCCTTTTAGCCAACATAATTGTGTGCGGAGTCGTCAACGCCATCAATCGATTGTTGATCTATTTTACCGTTATTTCCAAACGTGTTTTGGTGATTCAGGCGACGTTGGTACGAATCGATATGTGTAATTTTGCATGATATATGTGATTCAGAATACCTGCTATCCAATACTGGTTTGCATGGAAATCTCATTGGTTCAGTTTGAGCTCCACATGGGAACGCTAGCTATGACATGATACACCATTTCCATTCATTGGCAAAGAGGATACAATTCTATATATATATATATATCGGGACTGATGGATAATATTTATATATATATACGATGAATAGGTATGCGACGACGCCGTTGCAGTGCCCGCCGCGGCTGCAAATGGTGCTAAGTCTGGCCGAAGTGCTCGTGGGCGACCCCAACGCCTCTGCTGGTCCCAGTCCGTCTCCCACCACTCGGTTCTTTTCGAGTGCCGACCAAGGCCACTTTTACATGTTTGAAGCGCGGTTGTTCAGTGGTTCGTACTTTGTATCCAACTATAAGTTTTACGTTTTGATAGTCTTGGTGTGATTTTACCGTGATCACACTATTTTTGGACCTTCACACTAATTCGTGGTGTCGTACATACATTATAATGCTCGTGGGTGTCGTCCATTTGCTTGTGTCGAACATTCAACTTTATTTGGCCCAGTTAAAAAAAAAACACTTTTCTATTGTCGATTTGATATACAAATTTGGGGAGGGGGTGGGCAATCGAATCGCGCCGACCAAACCGATCCACAATCGATCTGATTGGTTGTTGAATTTCATTGAGAAGGTTTTGATTGGCTAATAAGTTTGAGCTCATCTGAGGTAGCCAATCAAATCGATTTAAATTCCAACGAGAAACCACAACACAATGAAATTTCACTCGAAAGCACAATATATAAAACTGTAATTGTTGTTGCGGCCTAATTTTGGTTCTCCTTTTTTATTACAATGCGTATGTATATCGTCTTGGCTATAAATAAACGTACCTACTACTAGTACTACTACATGGTTGCAGGAGGAACCTTGGAGGGTACCTACTACTAGTACTAGTACTACGATATGGCATCCCTATCTACTACTAGTACTACTACTACATGGTTGCAGGAACCTTGCATTGTTGGTTTGTGTTGTTTCCGTGCTTGAGTGTCGTTGTTGTGTGTCCCGTAGACCATCCATCCCTATTTCATATCTTGTATCACTAATCACTCAATACTACGATTCGGTATCCCTAACTATGACTACTTAATTCTACATGATTGCAGGAGGCGCCATCGACGCCCAAGCGTACGCGACGGCCCGCAGCGCTTCGAGCACCCAGTACATGATGAATTCGCTGCTGACGTTTCTGGCCACGGGGCCGCAGGCACTTGGGCCGGTGGGGGTGTCGTCGTTTGAAGAGGATGGCTTTGACAAGGCCGGCCGCCAAGCCATGCTGGTGCGGCTGCTGCAAAAGCTGTCGAAAGACTCGTACGATCAACCCACTCTGCTCAAGTCTGTGCTCCGTGAGGGCATGCATCGTACGTATATGATATATATATATATATATATATATATATATATAGATGTATCAAGTCTAATACTCTTTGTATATATATATATTGATCGACAGAATTGAAATAAATATGTATGTATATATTTATAGATGTATCAGGTCTAATGATCTTTATATATATATATATATATTGATCGACAGAATTGAAATAAATATGTATGTATATATTTATAGATGTATCAGGTCTAATAATCTTTATATATATATATATATGATCGATGGGTTGGACTGAATTGAATTTTTTTTTGTATGTAAAAAGAATTAATGTCGTGTGAAGAGAGTGGAATTGCACGAATATAGGGCTATTTGCAGTGGATAATATAGTTGGTTGATTTCCTGCCATCGGATGGGCTATCTACTACTTCTATACATTTCTTTGGTTGTGTCGATCCATATCGATTTAACAAACATATATATATTTATATGTATATATAGTATTGCTTGTAGCAAGTAGAAAGGATCGTGAATAGTTAGTTGCCCATATATTGTTTTTCCTTATATTTGATGTGTAGATGGCCGACGACGCCGCCGTCCAAGAACGATACATCCGACTATTGTGTGAATTCAACCCCCTTCAAGTGTTTCCGTACTTGGCCGCCCATCAAGCGTACCGCGTGGACTCGTGCTTGAAATTGTGCAAAGTACGTCCACACTCTCTCAAATGCCCTAGGATATATATATATATATATACTCTCTCAAATGTCCTGGGATGTGTATACGCTCTCGTATGTTTAGAAATATAGTCTGGTTTTGTATACCCGTCATGGGTTGATGATATATAATAAATATACCATGCCGTATGATATTTATATATATATATATACCTGTGTTTTTTGAGTTTGCTCTACATACTGTGGTATATTCGATACAAATTTCCAGACGACCCCGCCGAATCGAATCACGAATCACACGCTATTGGCTAATCCATTTTTGAGTATATTCAACCAATCAGAACTCTGGCGTGATTCAATATATTGAATCGACAAACCACGCGAATTTTGCAAGTTTATAGCGACTTTCACAATATTGTAAAGTATTATCTTCCCGATCGTACGTGTATATATACAATTTCAACAACTCGATGTCAACTGTACATGTTGTGTAGTACAAGTACTATCTTCGCAATCATACGTCAATTTATATTTATTTAACCACCCTTATACACTATATATATAGTGTACATTTATTTCCGAATGAATATATATGCAATTGTCTATCGATAGAGGCCGCTTTGTAAATATCTATATACAGTTCACTTTGAATATACAACATATTCCCGTGTTGATATGATGCTGTGGTAGGAATACAACATTACCGACGCTGAGGCGTACTTGCTGGAACGCACGGGCGATGTCACAGGCGCGCTGAGTCTGATTTTAACGAGTTTGGAAAAGAAAATCGGGCTACTTCGGCCGGCACTGCGTGGGTTTAACCTGAATCCAGAGCTGAGCGTTTCGACCATGCAGTACGAGAGCAGCATCCTGCAAAGCCTCGCGGAGGGTCAAGAAGTCAAGTCGACGCTGGACGTGGCCATCGCCATGTGCGAGCGCCACTCGGCACGGCACCATGATGATCAGAGCGAAAAGCTCTGGTTTACGCTGTTGGATATGTGCCTCAAGGTGCAAAATAACATCAAAAAGCAATTGCAGGCCAAGACCAAAGGCCGGACGGCCACGACCACGACCACGCGTGGTGTCCAAACTGTGTTTCAGGTATTGTCATATTCCCGATAAAGAATATCAGACTTGATATATATATATATATATATATATATATATATATATAGATGTATCAAGTCTAATACTCTTTGTATATATATATATTGATCGACAGAATTGAAATAAATATGTATGTATATATTTATAGATGTATCAGGTCTAATGATCTTTATATATATATTTGATCGATGGGTTGGACTGAATTGAATTTTTTTTGTATGTAAAAAGAATTAATGTCGTGTGAAGAGAGTGGAATTGCACGAATATAGGGCTATTTGCAGTGGATAATATAGTTGGTTGATTTCCTGCCATCGGATGGGCTATCTACTACTTCTATACATTTCTTTGGTTGTGTCGATCCATATCGATTTAACAAACATATATATATTTATATGTATATATGTATATACACGATAAGGATTTCCGCCTACATTTTAGAATATGTATCCGTTTATTTTAATTAAATACGTATCGATGGACAAAGTTATATGCATGCTATGCGTTGTTCTGTAAACTGACGGTTGGTCCTTATAGTTTTTCTCCTTGTTATTGGCATACACCAATAATATCGCTGTTGATTGGAGCATTCTTTCTACCTCGTTGGAGTACTTATCTACCTGTTTTTACCTTGTGTTGTCGAAACCTCAGTGTCAAATATATATGTACAACACCAAACAACCCGATTGTGATATATATATATACATATTGTGTGGTGACTCACACGAATATATACGCTGTAAATTAACTATATAGACTTCCGATTAATTTTTTTTTTTGATTTCAACACTCGTACCTTTTTCACGCACACATATATATAATAACATACATATATCTATCAATACTTGTAGATTGCCGTCAATGAAATGATTGCCATGATCCTCGAACGCATGAGTTCGTGTGTATCGCTGCAGTCGATTCTGTTTAAAATCACCAACGAGCACGGCAAAGACGAGTTTGGCGACTTTCGACCGACGATCTTTGGCATGCTGGACACGTACAACTACGAGCACAACATTTACAAGACGGCCAACGGCATGATTCGGTATGTTTGGTTAAAAGTATTCGAGATATTTGGGGGCCGACAACTCGACCTTCATCATCCCGTCGATCGAAATATATTGCGTTTTTGTCCACTTTAATTTGGTTCGTTTACTACCAAATTGGTAGGCTTTGGGGATTCGCCTAAACTATCGATCATGATTCGTTGTTCAGACTTTTGTGTGTCCAGTGTCGCACACACTGATTTCAGGATCACATACTACGTCGATGTTGAGTTGGGTCAAAGAGTGGATTTGATTGGCCACGTGAATAGTATTCTGGGGGTTTTGATTGGTCGTATATCGATTGTCGGTCGGTCGACTTTTGGTGCAGCTCCTACCTACGACGATTGAGAGACAGCAAGCCCCCCACTTGAAATTCGAACCGACTTGAGAATAGATGGCGATATATGGTGATGTTTTTTCAGATTAGTCTAGTGTATTCAACCACCTCTTGTCGTACTTTAGGATGTGTTGAACGATGGGGATTGGTAGGACTGTATTTGGTCTTGTGTTGTATATGCGGACTACTTGTGCGAAGATTCTGAATAACGATCATGCTAATATATTATAATATCATATCCAACGTGGATGTATGATTATACTAATATATATGTTTGTCTTATACATCCATGTTCAACGGTGCGATTCAACCCGATAGTTGAATCGAGTCTAACTGCCTTCTATTTGTTTGATACTTTAACCCAACAAGTGACAAATGAATACAGCAACGTTTATCTCTTGGCAATGTATATATATATATATATATATCTGATATTGTCGTTTCAATTTAAACATTGAGAATCGAGTTACGTCACGTGTTGAGGTCGTTCAATATATATATATATAATATACACATGGAACGAGGACCTGGTTAAAAACCCTGTACTGATTGTTGATTGGTTGACATATGTCGTTGATGCCTTTTGATTGGCCAGGCCATTTTAACGTACACTGGTCTCGATTCTTTCTTCGCCTTCCAAAGTCGACCATCTATATAGTGTTTCAAGTGTACTACTCGACCGTCCAGATATATATATCTGGACAAGAATCCATGTGTAGACTACATAACATGAACATATGGTGCGTGGTTGTTGTAGCACCGACTTGCACGACCAAGTGATGGTACTTCGCCGCGCCCAAGCCAAGTGCATTGCGCCTGCGTCTATCGAGTGTTTTTACTGCCACGGCGTGCTAAGTAAACCGCCATTTGGAATGAGTCAGCAGTACAATACCAACGACAAATGGAACCGCCATACGTCCACGGTGCTGGTCATGGCCACGGGCAAGACATTCCATGAAGCGTGTGGAAAAATGTGGCAGCAAGGGTTGCACACAGACAAGGTTTGCTAGTTTTTGTGATTTTACCCAAAATTTGGTAGACTTTTGTGCTGAAAATCGCCAAATCGATCGATGTACCGATTTTCTACTGATATGATTTGTATGTAAACAAGTGTATTGTCCTGTGGGGATTTTTATCACACACGAATTGAAGTCATACTTTGAGTTGTTTCCTGTGATTTGATTGGCTAAATACGTACCTCTGCCATTGATGATTATTCTTGTGTACATTTATATTTGGTTGTGTAATCGATATTATATAATATGTATTATATTATTATATTACAATATATATATATAATATAGTCTATATATATATCGTAGGACAACAACAATTGTATATTGTTGTGTGTGTGTTCACAGTGTGTGCACGGGACGTTGTTATAATATTATTGCGTTCCGCCAAAAACAAATTGGAATTTGACAATGTGTCACGAAATGATCGATATATTGTATTTATTTTACCCAAGATGTGGAGTTTTGTGCTGATTCTTTGCCAAATCTATCGATCGATTAGTGTTTGTACTGACGTATGTAACCATCGCCCAGTAACGTCACACTAATTTCATTCACACACTAATTCAATGTCAAATTGGTCGAAGAGTGGATTTGATTGGCTACGTGCTTCGTGATGTGGGATTTGATTGGTCGTATATCGACTGTCTGCGATTTCGTGGTGCTCATTGAGCCCCCCACTCGAATTTCGAATACTCGAGAATATCGACTCGGACTGAATTTGAGTATATATATATAATATATAAAACACGACCAAACAAGTTACACGAAGAATTCCAAGTCCCTTATATGGTGGAAACAAAGAGCCAACTTTTGAATGGGCCACTTAATCCATGTGGTGCGGAGGGCTTTTGATTGGTCGATAGATCATTTGTGTGGTCGTTGAATAGCCAAAAAATGTGGAATTGAATCGACGTTATCACATATATATATATATATATATTGAATCCTCCTCCCATGTTTTATATGTGGATTTCCTGCTTAACAACATTGTAGGCACGCGCTGACCACACCCGCCGTCGATTGAGTGAAGTAGGCCAAGACGGCGATGCGAATGGCACCGGCACCACCGACGACTTGGATCTGGAGAAGATCAAAACTAACAAGCAAGGCAGTACCCGGCGGTACTTGCTGCGCTTGAAAAAGATGCGCAAACAGTCGGGCCGCCTCACGTCCATGGTACTTACTACCTTTTGAGATGATGTATATATTATGTATTTCGCCCAAATTTAGACTTGAGAGTCATTTCGCCAAATAGCTTTCGAATCGATTTGATCCAATTTAAGCTTGTACAAGCTATACCATACACAGATTAGTATATATATGGTTTTGCCCAATGCGGCAGGACAGCATCGAATCAAACGTGTTTGGATTGGCAAAATCATTCACTAGAACGTGATTTGATTGGCTTTGGAGGTTCTTGAATCCATTTTCTTATTCAATTCTGCTCACGGCTCCAGTTTCAAAATCGATTTGACAATATATATATTTGTATATATATATATGTATAATGTACTTGTGATAGCACCACGTCCTCGACAGCCTGGCGCGGTCTGAATTTGCGAAAAATAAACTGCTGCGGGGCAACATGGCTACGTTTTCGCTCAAACCGGGCGCATACCCCAAGGCTACGCGCGTGGGTACCCGCCAGCCCAACCAATTGCCGGCCAAAGCCAACCACAAGGGTGCCATCTAGACAACAGATCAACCAAACTACAAAACCCTACAACCACTCCTCTCTGTCACGCTCGAGTTGTCAGTTGCGAGTGATGGTCAATCACAACCATGTCCCCAGTACACCTGTAGTTTTGAGTAGCAGGAAGTAGCAAGCTTTATAATACCATGCGTTTTACAATGAGTTATTGGTCGTGGTGACACCAGCAAAGTTGCCGTTTAACGTTAGTACTGTATATTGATTGGTACTCCTAACGAAGGTCGATACATAGATCAATATGTTATGGTCGATTTGATACAAATTTGGGGATGGCGTGCAATCGAATCGCGCCGACTAAACCGATCCACAATCGATCTGATTGGTTGTTAAATTTCATTGAGAAGGCTTTGATTGGCTAATGATTTTGAGGTAGCCAATTAAATCGATTTAAATTCCAACGAGAAACCACAACACGAAATTTCACTCGAAAGCTCACTACGTACGGTTGGGTTTATTTACTGACAGGACTTTTTATTTTGTTCCATGTTTTGGATTCGATATTATATACTAGTACCAGTATTACAAAGGGAGGACGGTATTCACTGTCAAGTGTATTTGTTATTTTGTGCACGTACGTTTATGCTAAAATTACGACGAAATCGTCGATGAGTATTTTTTGCTATTTACTAGTATTCAAAACTCGTCATGTTGAGAGAGTATATGACAACTTCTACAACCGGTTAGACGCCGTTGGACATGGCAGTGTGGACACTGGCGGGCGACACGTCGGTGGCCAGCGACCAAATTCGGGCCACATGTCCATCTGGCCGCACGAGGATGGCGGCGGTGGCCGTCACGGCGGTTGCTTCCGTGTACACATAGGCGTGATGGCCAAGCGTTTGGTGATTTTTATCGACTGCAGTGACCATGTTGTTGCTGGGGTACAGCACCACGATGGCCACTGTCGAGGGCAACGCGCCATCGGCTGCGGCGAGGTGGGAATACGTGGCAGGCTGTACGACGAGCACGAAGTTGGGCCCACCGTTTTTAGGGGTAGTCAATAGCACCCGCTGGGGGAGGTCGAGTGTGGACCAGCGATTGGTGGGGGGGTGCGTTTTTGGGTCGTCGTGTAACTTGCACAGCCATTGATGAGGAAGGCGGTGGCCCTCGTGCAGCTGTGGCGTAAACACGACATCGACTAAGTCTGGGGGGGCTTTGGAATCTGCGACAGAGTCGTCGAATGGTCGACTCGGAGGGACATGGAAGCGGTGGGCTTGGTTGAGCGCAGCGTCTGACGTTTCGAGGGATGATGCATTCTTGTTGTACGAGTACCCAATGTCGGCGTTGTAAAACTAGACCCAAACAGCAATACAATAGCAGCAGCAGCGGTCAGTTTGACGAAACAAATCACTCAAGGGACAAAGCAAGCGTATATAATATATAATATATATACATATATAGTTAACTGGAACGTTTATTTGCATGTTGTGTTTTCCCTCGAGACATTGATTGTTGTATTTTTTCTAAGCTGGGGCGAAAGTGTTTGGAGTTCTTTTTCTTATTTAAAAATATTAATAAAAATATTTACGGACACTCTGGCTACCACAAAAAATGTCAGAAAACACCTCTTTTTGCAACTTTTCAGAAATATTTGGACAATATTTCAAGCGACAACTTTTGCGTGTATGGCTACCAAAGCTGACATAAATATATGATGGACATAATACATTGAATTTTTACTGTTTTCTGACAGTAAAAGGTTCCAACTGCAACTGTCCATTTTAACCAACATGATATTCCAGCAATAGTCCTCATTTTATCATGGCATCCAGAGGTGCCATATATTATATTTTTGAAAATATTTTCTCACCTCCCATTTGAAAAGGGAACGTCAGAATATTATTTGACATCGAATTTTCAGTGGCATCCACAGCATCCACACTCGGCCATAAAGAAAAAATATCATCAATCAATTTTATATTTAATTCAAACGATCAAAACGACTTGGAGAAAATGATGCGACAAACAAATGTACAAAATTTCGGCACCAGAATGGAGCCAATCAGATTGCAGGAAACCATCATCAGGGTATAAGAGTGTGATACCGAAATATAGTGTGCTTACAATCCATTCCCCCAGGACAACTCACTCCTCTTTACATGCAAAAAAAATTCAGTACAACGAAGCATCGATCGATACATTTGGCGAATCAGCACAGCAAGCAGTCCACAGTCGAGGTAAAACGGTCAAAGCAGAAATGCGACGACGTACGTACCAGCATGCCGAGCGCTTGGCGGGATGAGACGATCTCATGTACCCGGCTCTTGAGGTGCCGGCCCATGGATGACGTGGCAGCGGTGTCGAGCGTGGCCAAGTGGGCCGTGCCAGCTGCCAGCGCGGTCGACACTACCGACGACTGCAGCGCCCGCGGCAGCCACTGGAACAGCCGAGTATGCGACACCGTGTCGAGGGTCTTGGCGCTGTCTACACAGATAAACACAACACACAAATGAGCTCTCCAAGGAAGAATAAATTCGATTTTGGTTCGAACCGTACGACACGTGGAGCGCGGTGGGCACTCGAAGCGTCCGTTCAAAGTTGCGCAGACTCAACTTTGTCATGGCGGACGCGATGGCTTTGCGCTCGACGCCGTATGTAGGCAGCCAAGACATCGACGAATTGATGGGAGATTTTGGTGGGTTGTGAATGTGATGGGCAAGCTTCCACGCTAAATTGTGAGCGTCCTACAGGGATATATATCAAGACATATGGTTAGAAACGTCAAAGATTCACACATGTGTGGTAAATATCGATCACAACTAGATACACTCGCCATCCCCTTGATGTGGACGAGATATTGTGTGCTTGTAAAGTTGCCAATTTGGGGGGATTGTTCAATCGAGCAAATCAGTGTGAATGGCTAAAAAGAATACAGTTTGCCTCATCGATTGGCTACAAGTTGTCCTATACCTCTGAAACTCTGTTTTATATAATACTTCACAGGTCCAGCAATTGTTCGTTAGGCAGTTCATTCCACCAACCACCGGAGGAAGTTGTTTTTCTAGTAGTAATACAGTCAAAATTCGATTCGAAACTGGAGCCTTCAGATGAATCGAGTGTCTTAACAGATTAAACTACCGCCTAAGCCAATCAAATCACATCCAGTCGAATTTCTCCAATCGAAACTTATGGTATTCCGCATTGGGCAATACCACAAATGTACCAACTAATCTCTTTACAGTATACCTTGTAAAAGATTAAATTGGATGATCCAATGGATTCGAATGCTTATTTTTTGGCAAAATGGCTCACAAGTCCAAATTTGGGTGACATGCTGAACAATATAACACTAATCAATATACGTTTCAACATACATATACAACAAGTACGACGACGACGACGACTGCAAATACACGTACCTGGATGCCAGTGTTCATGCCAAAGCCCCCAGCGGGGGGAAACTGATGGGCAGCATCACCCACGACAAACACTTGGTGGTTGGCGTCGGCGTACTGCGCCGCCACTTGGGCCGTCATCTTCCATGCCCCGACCGAGTGTAGCGCCACGTCCAACGAGGGCGCCCCGGCCGCCGCCCGGATCAGGTCGATGCATCTGTCGGGGGGAAAGTTCGCTTGGGGGGGTTGGTCATGCAAGGGGAACACTGGGATCTGAAACACCCATTCGCCGTTGGCAAGGTCGTGGGCGATCAACACTCCAATCACACTCGGGTTAAACTACGTGTGGAACCACGATATATCGGTCGTCAAATGATAGATATTGTTGGTAATATGAAGGAAGATCGTACGATAAAGTAGAGCATGGCGGGCGACGTTCGGGCGTGGGCAGCCAGCTAATATAGTAGTTATGTACATATAGGAGCACTGTGATATATAACGTTTCTTGAATCTTATAAAATTGGATTCAATAGGGGACATACACACAAAACACAGTGGCGACGACCATATCTGCAGTACCGTGCAATATAAATATAACGTAAATAGCATGATACAATTCTGCGGACTCTCTCAAGAAGCAAGTATACAAATGGAATCTAATGAAATAAAAGTGTTCAAAGTATTGTGCTTTCGAGTGAAATTTCATTGTGTTGTGGTTTCTCGTTGGAATTTAAATCGATTTGATTGGCTACCTCAGATGGGCCAATCAAAACCTTCTCAATGAAATTCAACAACCAATCAGATCGATTGCGGATCGGTTCGGTCGGCGCGATTCGATCCCCAAATTTGTATCAAATCGACAATATATAATATCATGTAATCGTCAAATCAAGTATACAAATGGATTCGACTTCAATATTCAAATATAAATTACAATACCGTAGTGAGTTGGACCCGAATTTATTGTCAAGTCGATTCGACATTGGAATCGGGTGCTCAATGAGCAGCACGAAATCGACAGACAATCGAAAATTGACCAATCAAACCCCACATCACGAAGCAAATCCACTCGTCGACCAATGCAACATCGAATTAGTGTGTGACTGCAATGAGTGTGACGTTACTGGACGATGTTTACATACAAAAGTCAATACAAAGAATAATCGAACGATAGATTAGGCGAATAATCTGCATAAAAGTCAACCACATTTTAGGTAAAAGAAAGCCAAGACCTCGTGGCTTGTAAAGTGCACGTTCACCAAACTTTGCAGCGGCGGGGGCCCTTCCATCGGGATCTGCAGCAAGGATCGGACCTTGCTGTGGGCTCCGTCGGCCCCCACAACGTACTCATACTGCCGTTTTCTACCCACAATACTTGAACATCAAAGGCTCGTGGTGGTGATTACGACAGGTTACACACTCGTTGCGCAGGGTGACATCGACGGCGTGCCGCCCAGTGGACACTCTTAGGTCGGTTAGCTCATCGCCGCGACGGACGTGGACGCCACACTCGGCAGCGTACTCATTTAAGAGCGTCTCAAACTTGTGCTGCGGGAAATGCACAGGTTGGGTCGACGACAACGACTGAAGTCCGTGGAGCAGTTCGTTGCGATAGCCCGAAGCAGACGCGTCGCGGTGGTGCGCAATGTCTACATGGAAACTCACAAGATAACTAACTATATATATACACGCCATGATATTGTGAATTTGGCCCAAATTTGGCTTTAGAGAGTCATTTCGCCAAATAGACTTGGAATCGATTTGATCTATCATTTAATCTGAAGATACAAAGATTAGTATAGATATTGTATTGGTTTTGCCCAATGCGTATGGGTCAAACGTTTGGATTGGTAGAAATTCGACGTGACGTGATTTGATTGGCTCAGGCGGTTCTTTAATCTCGCAAGACATATTCGATTCTGGTGAGGGCTCGAGTTTCGAATCGATATTTGACAATACTATTGTTGTGTGAATTATTCTAAGCATGAGCGACATGGAGAATATACATCGAAATACATATAGTAGAAGGATCATCGGCAGAAGTACGTAGCCATATCCAATTGCAGGACACTACTATCAAAATGTAATTAGTGTATGACTTCAACATTCGTGTGATTGCAAACACCACAGGACAACTGGTACATCCAAAATCCTCCACAAACAATGTCGATTTTCGAAAGATTATTTGCCGAAACAGCACACACGTCTCCAGATTGGGATAAAGAAAGACAATATGACTCAAACCTGGTCCGAATTGATCGATGCGGGCGAGTTCGCCATGGATCACGCGGGAGCAGTAGACGTAGTCGCGCCACTAACACGAAAACGCATGCCATCCATGAGATCAAGCGCCATCACCACATGGAGCGAGACACAAGACGATTGATGTACTTGTTGCGGCGGAGCGGTGGCGTCCAGAATGCGGTCGTGCAGGACTGGCATGTGGGTGCGCAGGATTTCCATCGTGCGGACGTTCATAAAGTGCGCCTGCGGATGCTGCGTTGGCTGCATTTGCCGCTCAACAATGTCCACAGGCACATTGTACACATGCTGCAGGAGAATGCCAAGCGTGAGACCAACTGGTCCGCCGCCGGCGATGAGCACCCGCGAGGAAGTGGACTGCCGACGCACGTGCTGGAGCAGCATCGTCGGCGCACTTCGATATGCGCTGTTTTTTTGACATCGCGTGTTATCCGGATAAGCCGGATAGTGCAAGATTGTCACATCCTTGAATCCAGATAACTTCCGGACGAGTGTGCTGTTTGAGCCTGTCAATTTTGGCTGCACCGTCACCAACCACATATAACGTTAACGTTACTTTTGTCCGTCTACCGGTAGCACCACAACAATCGTAGCGACTAAAATCAATTGATCTATACGATCAAGTACATCTTCTTTCTTTCAGTTGTTGCTAGGTTACGACGCATATGAACTCTAGTAGCTAGGCACTCTTTCAGAATTGCCGCCGGTCCAATTTAAAACAAAAAATCAATGTTTTTCTATTATTTGTCCTCCAAATTAGTATGATCGAACAATTGCAATTACAAGTCCTTTGAAAACCATATTACCACGCGCGCCACGGGGGAAAGCCACGACCGCCAAAGAGACCATGGTTAGCCCTCACTTAGCCAGGTGAAACCAGGGTAAAGAACCGGCAATGTCGAACTCAGGAGCCAATTCAAGGCGGGGGCTCATGCCAGAAGTTCCCCCGGTCGACTTGTACAAGTATATTTGGTTTTAACGAGGGGGGCAATACTGAAAGAGTGTCCGTAGCTATACTGACGTTATATCAGTAAGGATGCCACAACCATAACATTCATCGTCGTAGCATGCAACCAAGACAAGGCCATCCAACGCACGGGCTTGTTTGAAACGACGTTGCATGAATTCGCCCCCCGATTCAGATCATGGCTGTTACCTTAACGTTACCAGCATAACCACGTCGACCGGCACGGTTAAATCGTATGGCTATGTACTGTATCTGCCCGTTCATTTTCTGGACAAGGCAGTCGTTGATGAAATAAAGGATACTGGAGAAGTGGTCGCAAAGTTGGACAGGTGATGATTTGGTGGGCAGAACATGTTTCCCAAACGTGACCGTGTGAAAGAATCGAAAACGGTCCAACGTAATGCCTGTGGAGACTCTATCGATGTGAAACTTTATCACCCCCTAATCGACTTACTTAGTATACTCCACCGCATCCCATGTCAAGCACAACGACTTGCGGACTACCTTGGTAGAAACTCTAAATATTGAGCACCACACATATATCGCAACTGAACAACAGTGCATTACGTCAATATTAACGTTATGGTTAGTTGGATGGGGGCGGGGTCGTCGGGGGGAAATGCGTGGCCAACTCGACGGGTTGAACACGTCGCCCCAAAAGTCCGGCTTGTTGTCGGCCTTCTTGCCTGCAGAGGATCCGATTTTTTTGGCAACGGTGGGCAGAAAGTGCGCCAGTCGTTGACGTCGCCAGTGACGTACGTCCACGTCAAAGAAGGGCACGGGCAACAAGTACGTGTACTTGTTGCCAACGATGGTTGTGTGGTCGGCCGTGCACCGAGGTCGTTTGGGGCATTTCGCTAGAAAGTCCTCGTCTCATTCGCTGGTGCTGGCACACAGCACACCCCCGTCGTCAAGGACACCTTTTGTGTGGGCAAAGGCAACGTCATCTTGGTCATAGCCATCACTATGATCACCCAGAACCGCAGTGGTGACTTCCGAGCGGTCAGAAGCATTCGGGGTGATACAGGTAGACATCAAACATGAATACTCGTCGCGAAGCCAAAGGAAACCGTTACGACGACGACTTACGGCTACGAAGCAAGAGGTAACGTTCGGAATGGCGTTGACGCCGTAGGCGCTGTTTTCTACAGTGTCACTGCACGTCGGCCAACCCTTGGAGTTGGAGTTTCCAAGAGTTCGAGGACCGCACTTGCTCAAGTGCGCGGAGGAGTCGATGCTTCTGTTGTGGATAACGGATGTGAGACGTGACGGTGGGATCGTGAGTAGAGAGGGTCATGTGTAGAAAATCTCACCTTTGAAGTTGATTGATGAGGTCGTAGGTGGCACTGAGCTTGAGCTCGCTGACGAAGTCCATCGCGGTGGCCTTGACGTGATGCAGCCAATGCATGTTGGGTGCTGGAAGGTAGCAATCAATAATGAAGTGAGTGCACCCCCAAATCTAAAAATAGAGTGCAGTGCCAAAATCTAAAAATAGAGTGCGATACAAACACCAAGTCAAAGAACTCGGGGGGGGGTTTCGGAAAATCGATTGGCAATCCCAGTTGGTGCACGATTGGGGCTGAGTCAGCCCCGACGACATGAAGGGATGCATCTTACTTCGCTGTTGAACAAATATCGGACACTACTGTCGGTCCTTGGATGTAGTTTCCGTTCCATCTCATATTTTTTGACAATGCGTTGTTGGGTCCAGTAGGCAAAATACACCAGTGTTGCTATGGCATGAAGGTGCAAACGACACACAAAATGCATCGTCGCGCAGATCCACGGCAACAACGCAGTTTGGAATTTTCGGAGTATTTCCATGTGTGTCAGCATGTCACCAAGGACAAGACGCATGATGCAACTAGGGGCATTGAGGGTCCAAGAACTCAAGGTACATGCTCGAGTGTTTCTGAGCTTTCAAACACATCGATGGAGCCTATTGTCTCACTACCTAGAGGTATTGTAGCATCGAGAAGGGGTCTCCAATGAAGTATTACTAGCAACTAATATTGTCAAATCGATTCGAAACTGGAGCCCTCTGCAGAATCGAATATGTCTTCACACAATCGATTAAAGAACCGCCTGAGCCAATTAAATCATGTCATGTCGAATTTCTGCCAATCCAAACGTTTGACCCCTGCACATTGGGCAAACACATAATATACTAATCGTTGTATAGTATAGTGTGTACAAGTTTAAATAGGATCAAATAGATTCGAATGCTATTTGGCGAAATGACTCTCAAGTCCAAATTTGGGTGAAATTCACAATAACCGTATAGTAGTGTGAACTACAACTTCGAAGTGCTCCTATAACGTTAGTATGATTTCTATCAATGATATGAATTCATATCTTTCTTGATTTAAAAATGGTACCACTGTTTTCGCTTCCTTGTTATTGAGGGTTATTGACAGTGAACGCTTTCATTGCCGTAGCTGACCTTAGCTTGAGCGTCCTCCGTCCTAGTTGCAACGTGTCAGCGGTCACCCATCAGTTGCTTGCTTGCGTTGACCCTCCACCCATGGCACCTTGAAACACGTATTTTTCATAAATATTATATATATATATTATTACCGTGTTCAAATGTACTTCTTTGGGTGCAAGCAACTGCTAGAAGACCCCCGAGAACCCTTTCTTTTCCACGACTCGGTCGATATTCTCATTCGACTTGTCCTGTATTGACGCCACCCGTGCCCTCACCAACGGCGTCTTGAGCGTTGTCTATGCTCAGATTAATCTCTACTCCGTATGAATAGAATATACTTCGAAGTATATATATCCGACGCCATTACGACAATACGACAAATAAGGTTATATACCATACATATGGTACATAAGAGTACTGTAGCGAAACAGGTCCCATAAAAATCTCTACGATGATATATATAAATATATATCACGATATACTTATATACTCCGAGTAACTTATACAGTACACATTGCAAACGCGTACAGTACAGTACTATTAATATTAATAGTAGTATATATTTGTAGATACATACAGTATCGAAACAGATTCCATACAAATCTCTCATACATGATACCAGCTGGTATATATATATACTTGTACAATTCCCTCATTTCCACTGTTGTTTTGACCCGAAATACTGTTTCAAAGTGGTTTATATGGAACTTTGTATGCTCAGACCACCTCACCTCTTACTAGGGGTTAAGTGCATCTCAGTGGTTAGCGACAGCTAACCACTAGCGATGCAGTTAACCCTGGAGATTAAGCATCGTATGTACTCATCAGGGGTAGGACGGAGTCCCAGGTTACAGGGCCACTGGCGAAAAGGTGTATTGTGTATTCAACACTAAATTGGACTGGGGAGGCGAATTGAATAGCCTAAACAAAGAGATTATGAATGTCTTAAGCCAATCACATCACTCCATTCCAGAGATTTTACCAGTCTCGTGCCCTGTCGCTTCGGATTGGGTAAAATCAGTCGGGGAAAACATGGAAAATACATTCGAAATCGCTTTGAAGTTTCGACTGCGAAGTCCAAAGTTCAGTGAAAAGCACAATATCCGGATGTAATATTTCCCTCATTCACAGTGAAACAGTATTTCTGGTCAAAACAACAGTGGAACGGTGTTAATGAGGGAATTATACTATACCGGTATACTTCAAAGTACTACTATACAATTTCACGTCACATAAATGTCTCCATCACAATAAATACCATACCTATATAACGGTACAGCTGTACACACATCACACTTGTATACCAAGTAGTACAGTATGTAGAAATATTCATCTTGTGATACTCCGGAGCAAATGTATTGCTCATTGGGACGTACCCACTGCAGCGCGTTGACTTCGGCCCACATCTCTGGTGCCACGAATGGAATATTCCTCCAAGTCCTCAAAGGGACTGCCCAGCAGCACCGAGCCGGACGTGTTCACACGCACATGGGTGTGGTCAAAGGTTCATGTACAGTATATGAAGCGGGCGCCGCAGCCTTGACATTGTACAGTACTCATCCATCCCACGTCACAGGAAATCGCAGTTTGACGTACAGTATTACGGGTAGTACAGGCCTTTGAAGCACCTGTGATCTGTTTGTGCCTGTGCTGTTTACTGTATCTGTTTCTAGGCACGTTCAACCAACTATAGCCAAGTTGTAGTGAATACTACAGTACAGGTACATGGAGCCCTCTGCATGCATGCATTGGGACTAACTCCCCGACAGCAGGTATACAACCTTCAAAACACCCAAACTAGAAAACTTACCTTTAAATCTGAGATGCCTTGCAACAGCCAATCAGGACGACTGAACTGAGGAATTGTTGCACAAATAAGAATACTAGTAACTGTAAGTGATGGGATTTCTAACGATGCAGTAGCACCAGGTTCAGGTCGCCTGTCCCCAGTGGCCCAAGACCAAGATGCCCCGACGACGATTGCTCGCGGAATGACGGCCACCCGTGCCTCCAAGGATGCCCGCCACCACAGTCAGTCCACTCAATGATGCGGAGCCGCTTAGATGCGACTTCGTTCGCACTTAAGAGCTCAGGTATAGCGAGTACTAGTTAAAATAATAGTACACCGTTTACCAACAGTAACACCAGAACGCATGTCAGCGAAGGGTTAAGGCATCTCAGTGGTTAGCGATAGCAAAACGCTGTGACGCGCTTAACGCCGGGAATAACATTATACTTCGAAATATCCGTGCCCACCGGGGGTAGGATGAAGTCCCAGGTTACAGGGTACTCGGAGTATTTTTTGGTATGTGTGCCCGGGGTCTTATCGAAGGAATTCCCCCACTAAAGGTATAGTTTGGGTGTTTTGAAGGTAATGTATACCGGTACCTGCAGTGGGGGAATTATGCATTGGATTCGCCGACTTCAACATCTGATCATACCTGCATCGTACAAGTTGACATGAAGGCTATGTACAGTGTACTGTGGAGTAAGGAGCAAATCGTTAACGGGGTGTAATCCGAAGATACAGCTCGTGGGGGCGACAGGGCTCTCTGTAAGCAAGGTATGTAGTGTAGTGGCTGGCATGTGATAGATTAATCAAGAAGTTCTGACATTTCCAACTGTTCTAATCACTACCTTGGGAGCGTATGTTTGGTTGTGATATGTGTGTACTAGTATTGATGCATGCATGTGTGGAAATATAGATATTCCACCAATCACATATGCCCATCGATGAATATTTCAGCCAATGCCAATGGGAGTATATCGTTTGCATGACTATAATTGGCTATATATACTTAAAAGGCTTACGGCGAAATACGGCAAAATGAGCCCGACCACCAAACCTCACACCACATGTCCCTGCCTACACGAGTATGTAACGTTACTGCCGACGCGCCTCCTGCGTGAACCCACCAACTCAAGAGCCAACATGTCATTCACAAATAATACTCTTAATGGCTGTGGGGTGGGTGTTGCACCAGCTAGGACCGCGATTTCGCTCCAACAACGCTGGCGACGGGCCTGAGAAGACAAGGGATCGCAAGTTTTGGTTTCCTCGCTTCAAGTCCACGTTACTCGGAAGCTATCGGTCCAAAGCCACATATGTCCTGTGTGAATGCGCTCTGGCGACCTTGTCACCGTCGCCGCAGGCATCGAGCTCGCCACCATGCGGCACCCCTCCCCCTACCCAAGCGCACCCTGGTGCTACCAGTGTATATCGAACCAAGACCACAAATGGTCATCATTGTGCATGTGGCCGCGACGAATGGCATTTGGCCAAGAAGGTCGAGGAGCAAGAGTACGCTGTGCGACTCGAAGTGAGTAAGCAGTACGGAGGCATGCGCTATGATGACGCTTTAGCACAGCACGCTGCCGATGTCGAGCGGTGCTTGGCCCATTACATTCCACAACTCCCGTGCAAGTTGATCGCTGGCGGGTGTCATCTTTGTGACGCTGGCACGTCAAGCCAGCGGCTGCGATCGCCTTGCAGTCCACTCGCAGCACCCCAAGGAATAGTCACGCCAGGGCCATCCATTGCGAGCACGTATATGGCCAAGTCAGAGTGCTACGATGACGACGAGATGGCGCCGCTACCGCTGCATATGGACCAACGCCCGGCGCATTGGAAAGACCCAACCTTGGTGCATGAGTACTTAGGTTGCTTTCTAGACATGGATGCGGTCAAGCCGGAATGTTCCGAGCCTACGACATCCCCCGACTCCAATCGGAGCTATCCCCCTCCTGGACAAGACGTCGATGGCCACCCGTTTCACATTTCTCACTATTGCAAAGTCGAGCCCCCGTTGAATTATAGCAACCACGATCACTATACATGATACACCATCCCATTTTTTATCTTGGTTTTGCGTGGATTGTTCGTTAGCTCAACAGAGGATGGCTTGTTTGTACCTGTCCGTACATGAGTTTGTAACTGCAGCAGTTACTTTTGTCGAACGTTCGAAATTCCTCGTCTGCGACCACTCGAGACCAACATGCGAACATTGGCAGCTTCCACAGTCACTTTCGACAACGATGAAAACTGTTTGGGTACTGCTGCTCGCTATGGTGACCATGGTGACGGGGTCGCCACCACCTCCGCCTACCAGCAGCCAACTACGACCCCCTTCAGCACCCCCACTTACGCCTCGCACCCCTGCTACTACTGCATTTCCCCCAACGCCAAATACCCCTCCCACAAATCTTCCATCGACCCCTGTTAGCACGATGAGTTCTCCACCAACTCCTTTGCGTCGAGAGTACCCTACAATTCCTCGACCTGCCATCGGTTTCCCAAATCCAAGCTGGGAGACGCATCCCTGCGCGCAAACCCACTGTGCTACCGATTACAATCGATGCGTTAAACTGTTTTATGGCGACGGGTGCTCGTGCTATCCCGGGCTTTTGGGCTGTGCCATCAACGCTTGCACTACCAACAACGACGAGTACGCCTCCGTGTTGGACATGTGCTACGATTCGCTGCAAGTCGATGGCCGATGTGCTCTGCAATGTTATCCGGGCTACTTTCCGGTTGACATTGCCGCTGTCCTCCCCAGCGAGACCAATGCGACGAGTCCTTCGTCTTCTAACCACTCCTTTGTGGACAATGGCGACGACGAAACGATTCGCGAACCGGTGTCGGTCACATGGACAGTTCTCGCCACGTGGTCGTTGACTAACACGACAGCGATCGACCTGAAGAACTCGTCAAGTGCCTTTGTCGACACACTGGTTGAGTTTTTACAAACGAGCTACACGTCCACGTTGAGTGCGGCTAACGTCACGCTGCACCTCGTGTCCAAGTCACCAACATTGCAAGAAGTGAGTGCGGTGGTACATGTCGAGTCGCTAGCAGCGCTCAACGCCACAGATCGAGCGTTGGAATCGCTGCTATTGGATACTATCAACAGCAGCGACGACCGTGGCGATGGAAATGATTTCGGCGGAAAACTTGTGGAAGCGGACGTCATTCGACACACTACCGAGTTCAACACGCATAGCGTTAAGATTCAAGTCATTGCCACAGGGACAAACGGAAACTGGAGCAACAACATCAACGCAACGACACCTCCGGCGCTCCACAAGCCGACAAACAACAACGCCAACGACCAAACTATCTTGGGGCTAACGCCAGGAATATTGTTGGTCCTGGCGGCAGCTGGGACGGCGCTTCTGGCGCTCATCATTGTCTGTCTGTGCATGCGATGCCGCAAAAAATCATCCGCGGGTCAAGACGAGGCGTCGGCAGCCACTGTTTCGGCCGGTCACTCTTCGTAGTGTATCTTGCGTTGAAAGGTCGCGACATGCCTCTGCTTTTAAACGAATAGCGCCCAAAAAATATCACAAATTACAATAAAGACGTGTCTTTAACCTTAAATACCATTCACTGTTAGTTTACACTATTAAGGGTAAACGAGAATAAAGTAACGTCGGGCAACGGTTACACAAATCGAGCTGGCGCCTGACACAGGGTGATGGCGGCTGTAGTCATTCTACTCACTTGGAGCGCAATCTCAGCTACTAGTACAGCGCATTCGACAGAGTCCCTACTTGACGCGAGGAACTTTACATTTCGACTGACTTTGGCTCCCCGCCCAGACTACATCCACAGCTCAGGTCGCAACCACACTCGTCGACGGTTTTACGTCACTCCGTTTTCCGAATACTGGCCCCCATGTCTGGAGAAGCACTGCCGCCCTGCGTACCCCCAGTGTCTCGACTTCTTTGGTGGTGACGGGTGCTTATGCTACCCTGGCTTGCTTGGATGTGCTTCGCCCGACTGCGGCGTCGAGTCCATCGCTTCAGTGTACGAGTCTTGCGCCGCGTCGTTCAACCGGACCGATACCCGCTGCGCACTCTCCTGTGAGCCTTCCCCCTATCCCACGGTGCACGAGCCAACTCCTGACGATATTGATTCACGACCAAGGATGAGCTATACCGTCATGATGACATTGGAAATCGAGGCCATTAATCAAAATGAAATCGCGGGGGCCGCCTTTGAAATGGCCGACGCCGTTGCCCAAATTATAAATGTGACAGACGTCACATTGGATCATGTGACGTTATCTACCATCACAGCCACCGCAGATGACCTGTCGCAAGTGTATGTCATCGTGAGTTGTCCGTCCCCTGAAGCCATGAATGCCACATTAAACGCGCTCGAGGCCATGGTTGGCGTCACCGGCTCCACACACCTGGGGGCTGCGCTAGTCGACTTCAACGTTCTATTTGACGCGACTCAACTGCAAGTTCTGTCCGTGCATGAAGCAGTTGAGGTGCAGACACAATCACCGCCGCCGGTCTTCATTCCCCCGAGCAGCGCCATCGTGCCCCCACCGTCCCCTCCGCCTACCCAGCCTTCGAGTCAACTTGGTACGTTGGTGGTATATGATTTGATGGATAAGGACTCACTGCTTGCGGTGCTGTTGTGCAGCACTCCCACCTGAGGCGATCTTCGGCATTACATTTGGAGCTGCTGCAGTGTTGGTGGTAGCCATTTCGTTCGGCTGCTGGTGGCGGCGGCGCAATGGTGTGCACAGTGGTTACGTTCGTCACGGCGTCTAGTGTACCGTAGAGTAGTACTACTAGTATACGTATAGTACTACGTAAAAAACCAATTTAGCGTTAACGTTATGATAACTTTTGAGTCCGTTATGATATTTGAGTTTTGAGTAGTGATTCCAAAAGACAAGACGCGGCTCTTTCACTTCATATTAGACGATGAACTTCACAGGTAAATTTGTTACTTTCTACTGGTAAGTATTTGTACTCGAATTTTGATAACCAATTATCTTTAAGTATGTATATGTTGGAGCATTGAAATTCTGTGTTTAGGGTAAGCGGTTACAACAGGTTTCATATAATGTATATAAGGGTATTGTTTCATAGAGTTATATTTCTGTTGTGGAAGTATGTCCACCGAGTTTAACACTCGACACAACCTCAGATCCAACCCAATGTGGCCCTTGTCGACTAGGGTACTTCAAACCCAATCTTGAATGACTATTACGAACGGCTTCTACGCCGTTTTGGCTTTTCATTCACATGGTCAGCATTATTTGATAGAGGTTTTGACTTGAACAAATAACGAGGTGTGATTGGGAATACAAAGTTATACCAAATTGGTTAAGTTATCTTAAACTGGTTTTTTTCGTTACCCCGCTTCACTGTCAGTACCTATGAAAATATCAGTGAAATCTGATCAAACCGGTACAGCTCCGGCGGCAGCTTGAAAACTATTCAGGCATGTGCATTGGTCTAAATCCATAATATGACTTATATGTAATTGGATGAAATGATTTAACGCATGGTGGTTGGGTATTTCTGTCCAATTAGAGGCAACTAGGTTCACGCCCATATATTGTCGGAGATACCCGTTATCATAGGTACTGAAGCGGGGTGTATACGGCAGTAATACAAGATTTCTTCCTGAATTTCGTTCACTGTAGCAATTCGTACAAACTCGAGAAACATAATAACGCTACTGGTAGTAAGTACATTGCATCACATTACTGTACCTTACCCGTCGACTTCTGCACTTTAACAAGGAGCATAAAAAATACTTCCTCTATTCCATAAAGGTGGAGACATTCGGTTTTGCCAATTTTTAACCTTAGCTTTTGTATACCCATTATTCCGAAAAGTTGTATTTTTATTCAAAAACATCAATGTACGACGTGAACGAACATGATATCATGCAGCTCATTCATTATTGTGGTGGTTCAAATCTTGGACAAGTGTGCAGAGTTG
>NW_009798286.1:401066-422165 GCF_000520075.1 Aphanomyces astaci
ACCTCCGTCAGGTAGAACCACTTCTCGTCGATATGGACTCGATCGTACATGTCGTGCCAAACCATTCCATTGCACGAGGTGCCATGAACGAACGACCTGGCAAAGGCTAAACGGTCCGCCTTGTGCTTCTCCGTGACCATTGGCTTGAGGCGGCTGGTTCGACGCTGAAGCTTCTTTGTCTGAAGGACCCGCCAAAGCGTTGTTCTTGGAATGCCGCTTGACACCGCCAAGGACTCAAACGTTCTCCGCAGGACCGGCGGGACACTCTTTATGGCGGTCTCGATGTCGGACATGGTGCGCGACGGGCGTCGTCCACAGCGCCCTTTCTTCTTCAGTGCTACGTCTGCGAGGCCATTTCGTGCTTTCGACCTCTGGCCGCGTCGCCAGATCTTGGACAATGTCTGCCTTGAGACTCCATACTGCGCCAGAAGCTCCTCTGCCTTGCCCTTGGGCAAGCGGCCGTTAACCTTGTGCACCAAGAGCTCGTGGTACAAACCGAGCCGTTGATCGTTGGGTAGGTCGTGCTTGGTCGTGGCGCGCGTCATGGCGTCTGAACGGTAACTCCACTTCCAGAACTTCTTGGGTTCTGAGGGGCGCTAGCAATATCTACGCAACGAGACGAGTCGTTTGCGCGTGATTTCAGCTCAAGCGGATGAGAAATGACTGAGTTACGGGTATTTATAGATTGGTTGGCCCTGAAGTGGAGTTTTGATTCTTGGTTGTGAAGCGAGGAGGAAGAATTAAAAAAATCTGAAAATAGTCTCGTATTCGTCTCGTGATTGGCTACCTTTCCATGAAATTTCATCCAGAATTGCTTCATTTTGCCAGAAATAGGCATCTGGGAATTATATGTCTCCACCTTTACGGAATGGAGGAAGTAATACGAAGCTTTTATTTTCTTTATTTTTTAAATATATTTAATAAAAAATGGAGCACGAACGCCACCACGAGCTTGACGTAGTATTTACTGCATCGACTGCATGATGAAGCTCTTAATAACGTAAACGTTACAATGATTGTTCAGGTGGTTTGGGCACAAAGCATCTCCAATAACGTTACTATGTCTTAATAATGATAATCCAAAACTCAATAACGTTACTGTAGCCAGTACTAGTACACAGTACAGTTATGGTACGTCTATTTCAAAATTAATATTCCCTTTTCTCGCAAAATGGGATAAACCTAAAATGCCATTTTCAAAATGGAGGTAAAAGGTCCATTTTGTAATATGGCGTTTTGGACCTCTTCAACGAGTAAATCCCACGTGGAATTATTTATTGGATTTGGGTTAAAACTCTGCAAGCAAGACATGTTTCAATTTTAATCAGATTTGTTGAATTCGGCCCCAAAATGGGGTTTTGGGGCTGAATATTGCAATATTTCCGGTTACCAGATGCACCCTTAATGAAAACTATATATCAGAGGTTTCCCAGTCAAGTAGTATTAGATTTTACGGTTTTGTGTTTAGTGCACCCACCAAATATACCGCGAAAAACGAACCAGTTCCTGAAATTCCTGCGTGTTTGGGCTACATTGATTTCGCGGGACCAATAAAAAAACGCGATGACCGACACCGCCACCGCCAAGGAAGTTGAACGCGTGCTTACGACATCCGATTTGGCCGACGAGAACGAGCTGGACGAGAACGAGCAACATGTGGCTGCGTGGATAAAAGGCATGCATGAATCGGAGATCGCTAGGCTGACGCAGGCGGGCGCCAAGGCGGTGCCGCTCAAGGTCAAGAACATGGCGATCGTGCGGGAGGACGCCGGCGTGGTGCTCAACCGCGTGGAGGTGGACACACGCTTCTCCATGGACCGAATCGAGCAGATCCTCGTCGCGGAAGAGATCACATCTGTGCCACGCAAGCCACACTTCGTGTACGTGAACGTGTTGCTGCTGCCCAAAGCGTCGACGATTGCCCTAGTGATGCCGTACGTGTACGACACGCGGGTGGCCGGCAACACGTTGACGCAATGGGTGTTCCTCAATAATAACATGGAGCGATCGCATCATGTGATCGGGTAACCCTTTTTTTTCGCTCCCACGACTGGCGTTGGGTAGTTAGTTGCCTACTACTAGTACCAGTGTCGCTGGTGGAGTTGCTCTAACATACTAAGCATAGAGAATCCCCACCGGCTGATGTTAACATAGAGCTGAAAAGACCCGTTTATTGGGTGCGTGCTGTAACAGTAGTACATCACTTCACAGCCAATCCACACCGGTTGGCGGAAATTGTAGCCCTGATGGAGCAAACTCGCGTTGGACGCCCGCTGGCGATTGAGGTTTTGGAGCTCTCGCCAGTGGAGAATTTAGTGCAGCAGGGTTGGCATACATTCTATTGTCTGTAAGATTCATATTCATGCTGCCGGCGTGCTCCAGGACGTCGGGATGGCATGCCTCGTTGAAGAAGTCCATTGGGACCTCAATCGCATAGAACTGTAAACGACCCAACAGATCGATCTGTTGAGAAATCTGTGTTTATGGAGCGTTTACATCTCATGATGTAAAATTTATTGGCAACCGGTGTGGGTCTGAAAAATGTAAATTTTGCTGATGAAGTGATGTACTTTGAAGATTTTTACATTTCTACATGAGCCGGTGGGGATCCTCTAAGTACTGTACATATAGTAACGGATTTTAGATTTATGCTGCGTGGGTGTTAAATGAAGTGCCCAACCTCCATTCATCCCATTTGCTAACATGTTTTTGCGTATATACTATGTAACTTTAGTATTATAACTCGAAATAGGTTTATAATACTATTAATATTGCGTTATTATATTCACGTTATTGTCGAATTTGGACGATTGATTGGGTTGTTGTTTGGCCCAGTCAAAATTCTATCTTTAAATTTGTAAACAAACAAATTTAAAGATAAGTACTTCGTATGTTTTGACTGGCCAAACCAGCTAACTAATCGATGATTTGGTCATTCGTAACATGTAAACGCATGTTGTGTTAAATCAAAAGTCCAAATCTGAACACATTTCAAAATAACAATTCTTAACAAATAATACAAGTCAGATTATAACTCAAACCACGATAATCTCAAGTTGTGCTATATGATATTGTCTCTGCCCAGTACGTTTCTACGTTCAACTACTTGGTCTCCATTCTCCATAAATGGTAGGTAGCTACCACGTCCTTGTTTGTATATTTCACATTCCATTCGAATTAGTTATAGTACGAGCGCTGCCCCAGGTGTTGTTAGTTTCTGCTCTCCATGCGCCGAATGTCGTCTGCCGTAGCCTCGAAGGCAGCTTGGACGTCGGCCAACTCTCGTTCAAGCGACTCCTTTTGCGCGAGTAGCCGCTGCTTCATCACGGGGTTCGCCATGGACGTGATGTTTGCCGCCATCTTGCTAATGTCTTTGCGCAGGTCCGACACCTTCTTGGTCTGCTGCGCACGGGTGTTGAGCAGCGTCAAGTACTCCGGGTTCGACTGCAGTGACGAGCCGTCTGCCGCGTCGTCGTCATCGTCCTATGATATCCGTCAATACGACAAATATATATATATATATTAGCTGCTTCAATGCTATATATATATATATTATGAGAAAGATAGGTGCATCATATTATTCCCTTGTAATAAGCACGTCCATGTGGATATCATTTCACAACATTTGTTCATACCGCAACCAATCAAGTTTTAAATTCCAACTAGTCAAAAGAGGGCTCATTACGTTTTATAAAACCAAACACAATGACGAATAGAGTCATAGGATCAAAAATCGATTCGACACTAGTCCTCTGCAGAATCGAATGTGTTTCAAAAATAGATCAACGAATAGTCTCATAAGCCAATCAAATCACGTTCTGTCGAATTTCTGCCAATCCAAAGAACGGATTCAGTTTAGTGCTTCCGCATTGGGCAAAATCAACGATACTACATGTTGCACAGTAATTGTATTATAATATCAAGCTGATAAAAAGCATTATATTTAGTGAATCAACACATTTGAGTGACATATAATGCAACCATATGCGTGAGATCACACACACGTACATCATCCATGTCGTCGTTCATCATATCGTCGAGGTCGTCGTCCAGGCCGTCGCGCGCGGTGGATGCCGCCGCCGTCACCTTTGTGAGTGTCTTGGTTGGCGATAGCTTCTTGGACGATGGCGGGGCGTCCTCATCTTCGGATATGGCCGGAGTTCGTGACGGCGTCTCGTCATCGATATCCGATTCCGGGCGACTGTTGGCTTGCGAGTTGACGCCGTTGGAGCTTCCAAAGGCCAACGACGGCGCCATGCCGCCACCGCCGCCGCTGCCGCTTTGAGTCAAATCCAAATACTATCCACACATTCAGACTATATGAACGTATACATGCGACATAATATAATAAAGAAAGCAACGCTGACGTTGACATAGCTGTCTTTAGTTTACATTTAGAAGGTATTTCATCAAATATATATATATTTATATAAATAAATAAATATTTTCTACATCGACGACGCCATGATAACGGATAGGTTTCAAAAGATATATTACATGATTATATTAAAATGATATACTTCGAAAATAAGATAATAATATATATATATATATATATTATTTTAATGACACAATCGATCGACCACTCAAAACCCACAACACGAATCAAGGAACCAATCAGAATCAACCAATTCAACCCAATGCAGCATCGAATTAGTGTGTGACTGAAATTAGTGTGCAGGGCGACCTGTTTTTCATACAAACTTCAGTACAAAAAAACATTCGAGTATATACAGGACCACTGCAAAATAGAGTAGGTAGGTATACAAAGATCAAGAGAGTGGATGCACGACCAGGACAATTACCTCGGGGTGGCGCTGGATGAAGTCCATTTCGTCGTGGACGACAATGCCGTTGGGGTGCTCGTCGTCGACCATCCAGTCGTAAAAGTCCACCAGTTCCTCCTCTAACATATCATTTCGATCAATAATATCGTTCATGGACATGGGAAACACGTACGGACGTCCTCGATGATGCCGCCGGCAATGATCTTCACGAGGGTATCCTCGACGCGGGCGACGTCGGCCTTGGGGAAGATGGGACTCTTTCGTGTCTTGGCGTACTTGCGCTTGACGATGTTGGTCGTGGGAGGCGTGATGCCGCCAGGGAGCTCGGTCACGGTCTCGTACAGCATCTGTTCTTCGGGGGTGTCATGGACAAGCAGAATCTAATGCATCCAGAGAGATCGTCAGGAACTAAGGGGGGGAAGGATGCACACACACAACTTGTACCTGTCCAATGTCACCGCTCTTGTAAAACAACTTTTCGTCATACGTTTTGTGCGTTTCCACGATACACGGCAGTTGACCTACATGTGAACGCAAGATGTGAGAACGGGTATGCCCATCGGTGGTCGTACATAACGTAGCAGGGAGCTCCGTATCGTCGATGCGGAATTTGAAGTTGCGGTTGTCAGCTACGACACACACACACGCACGACGTTAAGTCGAGAGAAAAAGGATGCATGTAGACTGCACGTAAGAGGCGGACGTACCGCCAGCCACAACGTCGACGCCACGGACTTCCTTCTCTGCCATCTTCTTCCGCAGCTCTTCGCCTACCCGCTTGGGCACTCGGAGCAAGTATTGCTCCATCATGGTGCTGTGAGTTCTGTGATGTGTGAGTTGTGCTTGAGTGAGTGTGCCTCAGTTATCCGGATAATTGGAACGAGCTCCCGGTATCCGGCAAATCGGATGACGACGAACTCATCCGGATAAATATACTCACTCAAATTGTGATATTTCAGCCTTTACTGTATCCATAGATAACTTCAGATTAATAGATGCATAGTCATGTAGAATATCACGGATGCTTAATTTGTATAAATCTGTACCTATACAGCCCGGCCTACTTTAGGATTTACCGGATATTATCCGGCAACGAAACGCTGAAGGATACGCCCACTTGTCTGGCACGATGGAGTCGGCTCCGGCTGAAGCAGGTGCGATAGGCGAAGAGCCTGGCCGAGCGTCAGACCCATTGGTAAGACTTGATGTTCACTCTATGAATGCTTGGCGCATGCATCATATCAGGTAATCTGCTAACTTTTGCCGTAGCTTCGACGAAGGTACATGGCTCTGGTGAGCGGCCTGCCGATCATGGGTACTGTAGCGATCCATCCGTCGCAAGGCAATACTTGACACCGCGTCTCGTAACCGTGTAGACAAAAAAGGTCGTCTCCTGACCTGCCGATACGACCGTCTGAAGGAGCTACGGCGCATGGTGATTGTCTACGGGTTGCCGGTCGAGGAACCCGAGGAGGTCGTCGAGAACGCGCTGACGCTACGTGGTCGTGTGTGGAAGGTGCTGCTCGGCATGGACGACGACAGCGCTGCGTCCGTGGAACGCAAGCAAGAGTACAAGCGGACGGTGGCCAAGGGCGCGTCGTCAAGCGACGGCGAGATCCGCAACGATACGTTTCGGACGTTCCGCGGTGACCCGAGCTTTGCGCGGCGCGTGCCTGAAGCCACGTTGGTCCGCGCGCTCAATGCGTTCCTCCATGACCATGTATTACAAGCTACTACTACATATCTTGATCGCATTCCATCGAGAAAAGCCATGACGACTGACAACTACCCCAGGGCATGTCATGCCAAGACGGCCGACCCGACTGCGACCAACCGTTCCGGTACTTTCAAGGCATGAACATCCTGTGTGGCATCTTCCTCTACGTCCTCCCAGAAAGCGACGCGTACTTGAGCTTGGAGTTGTTTGTCACCAAGCATTGCCCTCGCTACGTCGCGCCGCAGCTCGCCGGCGTGCACGTCGCCTGTGGACTCGTGGACCGATGTCTTCAAACGGTGCATTGTATAGCTGGTTCTTTATTCGTCGAAGAAATGAGAATGGTTGCCTTGGCCATGGGTGTATGGTTATATATATATATGTACAGAATATTTATTTGCCGTCCTGTCATTGTGTGGTGGACTGGATTTTATATATATTTTGTCAAATCCGTTCCAATTTGAACTTCCGAGACGAATCGACTGATATGTTTTGGCTAATGTACTTTCGAATGACCAATCCTGCTTCAGGATTGAGAAATTTTAACCAATCGTCGATTAGAATGGTGTGACCCAAGCAGTCAAAAAACGTTGTTTAAATTTGTATTCCATACTTTGAATAAGATACACGTTTGACTCAAATTGATTCCGAAAATCAGTTGCCAAGTCCAACTTTCAGTGAAATGGACAATATGATGACACGGAAGGTGAAAAATCCATGGATTGTGGGAGAGATATATTGTGAATTCGCTGTAAACCTCGAAATTCACGTGGTTTCCTACTCTATTGAATCACGCTGGAAATTCTGATGGGCCGAAAATATACTTGTCCTTTATGTAACCAGAGCCAATCTGATTCTCTCAAACTTGGATTAGCCAATAATAGCGAAAATTCGATGCTTCGTTACTGGAAATTTTGTTTTGTCCTTTTACCCAAAATTATGACTTTTGTGCTGATTCTCCACGTCTGTCGATCGATTCATTGTATGGAATGTTCTATGTCAAAAGTTGTCCTGTGGTGATTGTAATCACGCTAAATTAGGCCTCATATTAATTAGGTTCTGATGATTGTTGTTTGCTGCAATTTGATTGGCTAAATCCTTCTGTCGATGATTTTTCTGTATATTTATTATGTTTTGTGGATTTATTCACTCCATGCCGCTCCAGTTTAGAGTAAACACGACAATACCGAATCCACAATATGGATGAGTCTTAACAACGTTATGATATGGACCATGTTACGTAGCTCGATTACAAGCTGTACAAACACTTGCTGTCGCATGGCATCACGGCCAAAGTGTACGCGTACCCGATCATCTTGAGCTTCTTTGCGTGCATCCCACCGCTGTCCGAGCTCCTCCACATCTGGGACGTGGTAAGTTGCAACATGTATTGTGTTGCCAACGAAATTGTCTATCTTTCAGCCAAAATTTGGACTTTTGTGCTGATTTGCCAAATCCTTGGATCGACTTTGGTTCTGAATTTTGTGTAAAACAAGGCCAGCGGAAATGCCAGTCCCACTAATTGAAGTCACACAAGAAGGAGCTGTTGATTGGTTGAACGGATGATTTCCTGGAATCTGATTGGCTAAATTCTTGTGCACATTTGGTTACATTCGCCACGTCGCTCCAGTTTGGAATAAACACAACAATATCAAGTCCATATTGCGTTATTGTCTTTCTTTTACCCAAAATTTGGTTGACTTTTGTGCTGAATCGCCAAATGTATCGATGATCGATTCGTCTTTGTACTGATATATTTTGTATCTAAAAAGTTGTCCTGTGGTGATTGATATCACACTAATTGAAGTCACACACTAATTCGACGTTGATGATGGTTGTGTCCTGCAATCTGATTGGCTAAATAAACCCTTCTTTGCCGATGATTCTTGTGTACATTTATTTGGTTGTGTTGATTTATTCACTCCATGTCGCTCCAGTTTAGAATATAAACACAACAATATCTCGAGAGGGTTATTCCTGGTTTGGGGAATGCGAAATTTGATATTGCCAGTCTTTCAGCCAAAATTTGGACTTGAATGCTGCTTTGCCAAATGTCCATCGATCGATTTTGTGTGTTGTACTGAATTTTGTATGTAAAAAAGTGTCGGATATGTACATAAAACTATAAATACGATTTAAATTTTATATTAATTTTGCTTTTCCGTTTGGAGTTAAAGTATAAAATTTGACCTAATGTTTCAATATTTGTAATTAAAAATTTTAATCCATTTTTTATTATTATTTTTTAAATTATATTTAGAAAAAGGAGATTTTTTACTATTCCAATGAGCTATTACGCTTTCTTTAAAGGATGGCTGCTTCCAAGCCTAAATGGTTTAACATTTTTCAGATATTTATAAATATTTTTATATACTCCCCTATTACACTAATTGAAGTCACACACGACTTCGTTGTTTACGGGTTGAACACCCGGTGGTGTATTTCCTGCAATCTGATTGGCTCAATATTATTCTGCCCATTCGGTTGTGTCGATCCATTCGGCAGCAAATCCTCCAGTTTAGAATATAAATACAAAACAATAGCTGCTGGCGATGGGCGCACACTTTGTGGTGCTTTTGGCCACCGCCCACGTCGTGCTCTTGCGCACTGAACTGCTTCACACGTACGTGGATCGACTTGTTCTGGGTAGTCGTGTATCCAGGTGTTTTTACTGGGGAATTGCGCTTAGAGCATCTCCAACGGTAAATACTAACCTATTGCTAAAGCATAGGTTAAACTTTGTTTTATGGTTGCTATTTTCGCACTATCCGGACTTTTTAGAAATTAGCAGAATTTCTATTTTCGCGTGAAATAGCAACAAACCCTCCGGATAGTGCAAGAGTTTCTATTCTATATCCGTAACTTCGCATTGAAATTGAAATAAAAACACCGTTGGAGATGCTCTTGTAGCAGTGTATTCCACCTTACAATATGAACACTTGAACTGGGCAGATCATGACAGGCTTACGTCGACTGTATAGGGACATGCACTTGATGAACAAACTCAACTTGCGTGAGACACCGCCGCTTCAGGCGCAGCATCTCATTTACGTCGCCCTACAGGTATACTAGTAGTCGTTTCGATCCAATATGTGGCTTGTGTGTGGATTCGCCAAATCTATCGATATATTTATTAACAGTAAGCTATTTAGAAATATTTCTTTCGATGCTTACTGTTAGTCCTTGTTGCTTGTCCTATGGTGATGCCAATCACACTAATTAACTCATTAGATGTTGATTTTGTACGTTCTGATTGGCTGACACAGTTTACAATATGTTCCATAATACACGTATATATATTGTCGATTTGATACAAACATTTGGGGAGGGGTACATATTGTCGATTTGATACAAATATTTGGGGAGGGGTGCAATCGAATCGCGCCGACCAAACCGATCCACAATCGATCTAATTGGTTGAATTTCATTGAGAAGGTTTTGATTGGCTAATAATTTTGAGTTCATCTGAGGTAGCCAATCAAATCTATTTAAATTCCAACGAGAAACCACAACACAATGAAATTTCACTCGAAAGCACAATAGTCTCTGTTCTTTTTTTGTGGTGCATCAGTCTTCGTATGGTATGATAAACTGATGGTATTTTATGGCTGGATAGTTGCTGCATCGGTTACCGGATGAGTTGTACTTTGAGATTGCGCGGCACCCGTTTGATGCCGCCGACACGCTCGCCAGCATCATGCTATCGCCCCCCACGCTCAATGTGGTGCTGGAAAAGGTCAAAAAGCTCAAAAAGGACAAGTCCGTCAAGAAAGCCGCAGCCGCCGCCCTCGACACCAAGCCGCCGTGGAAACTCTAAACAACGAGACTGGGGAACCAAGAGTTGTATACTTTTAATACTACTTAAAAGTACTACGTAGTAGTAAGAGGTATATCTGGGTACAATAATTCTTTTTAGCCAATCATAATGCAATCGACATTCTCATTAGCCAATCCTACTGCTTTGGTCGCTTTTGGTGGTGATTTCAACAATATATGTCCCTAAAATGGCATATTTGGGTGATCGTCGCATGAATAATCGAAGGTCTTTATCTCGGTGCGACGAGTACATGCCGTGTTGTCAAATCCGTTCAAATTGGCTTCCGATTAGAATGCCCTAGCCCATAAAAATGAACTAACGAGACATTTGTAACCAATCACGATAAGCATGGTGTGGCCCTGCCAAAAAGTTCATATTTAAATGTATATATCTCCATTGAATAACCTAACAATCTGACTCCATATTTCAGCGAAATGGAATATATTATTGTCAAATCGATTCGAAACTGGAGCCATCAGCAGAATCGATTGTCTTTAATCGATTAAAGAACTCCTGAGCTAATCAAATCACGTCATGTCGCATTTCTGCCAATCCAAACGTTTGATCCCTGCACATTGGGCAAAACCACATATATACTAATCGCTGTATAGTATAGTGTGTACAAGCTTAAATAGATGAGTGGAGTTGTATCAAGGCAGGGGTAGGAAAAATATCACCTCAACAAGAGTGACTTCGTATTATTTATTTATTGAAGTACAAGCGAGAAGAGTTACACATTTATTTGAGTAGAATTTTATTCTGAATGGATCGGCCAATTTTTATTATTCTAAATTAGTTTTACCAACGTATCAATAAACTATTCAATCTGCGTAGACTGGATATTCGGAGGTCATTGTGAGTTATTCTCTGTCAATAAGTTATTATTAGGATGATCTATTCTGTATCGTGTTTAGAAAGAATAAATAATTTCTCCACCTCGCATGTCATAAACAAGGATATTAAAAATGATTTATTGGACTGAAATAAATATAAATAGTACGCTTCCCTCTGGTATCCTTATACTTAGTAACGACATGGTATAAGTCATTTGCTGAGAGATTTGGTTTGTATTTGGCACTATACTGATGAACTTATACAGCGATTCTCCTATGATGTGTCGAATGCATGGTCGACGTGCGCAAGACGATGCCCCAATTGCTTCGAGTCCTCTTCGTATATGGGATGGATTTCGTTGCATGCCTCAGGACGCTCCTGCTCCGAATGGCAGGGGCGGCGCCACGTACATGCCGTCGGTGGGGTATGTCGGATGGCCGGGAGGATGCATGGGAGGTGGAAGCGGTACTGGAGGAGGCGGAGGGGCTGCCCTCGCTTTGGCTCTCGCTTCTTCGATGAGGATGGTCTTGAGCAGACCGAATTGTACATGTTTCTGGTCCTGTAGCATCTGAAGTTTCTCCTCTAGCATCTATGTACGTTGGGTGAGTAATTTAATCATTGGAAACATGGAGTATACCTGGATCTCCACAGCAGCCTGTGTTTGGATTGGGTTCGTAGGTTGAGGTTCCGTAGGTTCGACCTCTGTAACTGAAGTGGAGGGGTCTACCGCATCAGTAGAAGCACCATCATCGACCTTGACAAGAGTGCTGCTGCTTGCTGGAGACTCGTCCTTCTTTGGGGACTTAAGTTCTTGGTACCGCAGGCGCTCCAGGCACACCTTTTTCCATGGCCCCAGGACACTGCGCCGACGAATGCATCTACAATCCACGCACCATGACATCCTGCATCAAACATGAGTTCTATGCATGCATACTCCCTCACGCGCCGGAAGAGCTCTGGGTTCTTGTGTGGATACGGCGATTCAATGTGGAATTCGCGCATGCCCGCTTGGATGTGGAACAATTTGTTCCGCGGTGGAAACCTTCAACAGTTCATAGAACTCCATAAATGCATATTCCTTAAAAACGAGTCTTGTATCCGGACAACATGCATTCTCAAATTGTTAAATTAACAGTCAAATTAATTGTCTGCGAGGGCGTCGAGGGAACCAGGGCTCCCTCTTGAAAAATTATAACTATATTACAGAGGTAAAAATTAAATTGATTTTCTGGTTCACTTGTGGATATTGCATTGGAAATATAATAATAATACTATTGTACTTCGAAGTAATCTTCTTTCATCATGGATATCATGTTTCACAAGTTATTATATTTCATGGATGCTTTTCGAGTCAAATTCACACTAAAACAAATCGTATTGTGAGAGATATGTCATTGCGGAGTGCATGTTAAAGTGCATGTTCCGACGTATCCGAGACTTCAGAAATCGAGGAAATTGACCTAGCCAGTCCCAACATACGAGCAGAAGTTCCCTCGATACCCTCGGGGACTGTAAGCAAAATATACGAAATGGCTATATTTAGCAGAGTTTTAGCGCGCTTTACGTGGCTGCTTCTTTGGCGATTCAGGCAAGTAGTCCTCCAGCACAGAGTTGGGCTCGTCGTCACTTCGCTTGGACTTCGAGGGGAGCGGGATGTCTTTGTAGTGCTTGACCTTGATGCTGGCACGGGGCGATGGCCGGAGCTCCTCCTTCCACAGGTCTTGCTGTTCACGCAACCCACGCACCCAGCGCTTCAAGTCGCCTTCCGACTCGGCTCGCAAGAAGTAGCTGCGATCAGGCGTCTTGATGACAAAGCTGTAGAGCCCGTGGTCGCCCGAATCGAATGGACGGATCGATTCAATGGACAATAGGTCGATGCTCTTGGACGCATCTGTGGTGGACTTGGACGTGTAGTACTTGAACTGCTTGCCTTCGAGGGAGAACCACCGCCGCGTCCAGTCGGACGTGAGCATCTTGGGCTCGCGCTTCATCTTGCTCAGGTATCCGCTGATCGTTGCCATCGTGGGGCAAGCGTGTTTGGAAATAACACGAGCCTCGTTTGTTTTCGACTTGAGCGATCTATTTTCAGCATTGACAAGGGGGGGGGTATTTTTGGACCTGCTAACGCCGCCAGCAACGCCGCAAAACTATATTGCATGAAAACTATATTGCTACTAAATATATATACGTAGTACGTTAGTTATTAATAGTAGTTAGTGTATTGTTGGTAGCTAGCTGAAACATCTAATTATTGAGTGTTATCTGTTTTCGATATTACTTCGTAGCCAAAATTTAGCGATAACTGGTAGTACTTGGAAGGATATTGCTAATAAGGATACGTACAATAGCAAGATACAGTATTTAGCGTCAACGTGATACTTTCGAAGTAAATCAATTTACAGTTAAGAAGACACATCTGACGAACTTGCCTTGGGAGACCTTCCAAATCGTTACTATTAGTACTGATCTCCACCCTTAAACGAAACGGAGCAAATTATGCAATTCACACAGTAAATTAACTCTTACAGGTATTTGCAGGCTGTCTGAACCAACCATTTATACATGCATTCAAGCGCTGGGCGTCTCCAAGTCAGAGCTGAGTATGCCAGTGCGTCTCCAGCAGTTTCTCACAGTGGAAGTGATGTCATCCATTTCAATGCCAAACGATTCAAGTGTTCGAATTTTGAAAAAGTCATCACCTTCCGATATGGTTGGATAATATAAAGTTTCAAAAATTATCAAGTTTACCCCGTTTCGTTTAAGGGGGGAGATCAGTACTAGTATTATATGGCAACAATCATTTCTTGTTCTGGGCCGTCAAACCAGACTGTATGTATTTCACCAACCGAGGTATTACGACCTCTCACCCCATCTAGGCTTGGCCGCGGGATTTTCGTAAAAAGATCACCGCGGCACACGCAATGATCAACGCCGCTCCCACGACACTCCATCCGTGGATGGGCTCATGGAGCCACACTGCATCCCATAGAAACGCAAACACGACATCGAGGTATCGAATCACGGACGAGATACCAATCTTTTCGATCTGAAACCCCTTGGTCAGGCATAACTGGCCCACAAACCCCACGGTACCACCGACAAAGGCCGCCCACACCACAGCAGGGTTCGCGTCTGGTCGTAACAGGTGAAACTCCTACTCACCAACCACAATCTCAACACCAAAATCTTCAAAGTTATTTACAAGTAAGTCCACACAAGTTTCAATATCTTTACAGGTACACTAACTACTACCCAAACACTTCACGTTACAGTTGGGTACAAGTCCACACAACGTTAACGTTAGTTAGGTACTGTACGCATCTTTGCAGTTATTAGGTGGAAGTAAGAAACACACACAAAGTTAGGTAGTGTACCACATCGTTAGGTACCAGTATGACACCCAACTTAATAGGTACCAACCAGTACACATAGAATCCCGTTAGGTACCAATACAAAATACATACATACACACCGTTCAAAGTCAAACATTCTCCAGCCTCTACCCACTCTCGATATGTCATGACAGGACGTACCCCGCCTTCCATGACGATCACCCACAGGCCCGCGGCAGCCGCGGACGTGAGTAAAAAGTAGTGCGTCACCACCACATAATGGAGCGCCGCGAGTTTGTGCAGATGCACATATGTGAGTGCGATCAAGACGGCAGACATGATGCCACCCCATGGCGCATACGGGTTGGTCGCGGCTTGAGCGGCTGATCCGAACAAAAACGCGGGCTGGCACACGCACACGACCCCAACTAACGACACGACTGCACATCCGAGGTCGACGGAGGCGATGGCTTCGCCCAGTAGCCACGCCCCAAGGAAGAACGTGAGCACGGGACTGGTAAAGGCGAGGACGTGCGCGTCAGCTAACGTCATTTCCTTGATCGTCCAGAACAACGTCGCACATGTGACAAACCCGTAGATGCAGCGCCACGTCAGGTCCCAGTGGAATTCGCGGGGCACGACCAAGTCCATGCGCCAATACAATGCCAACATCTAGAACGACGTCGTGAATTCATCTGGAGCTTTGTGTTTTGGCTGCTGTCGTACCACAACATAGACGTACGAGATTGCACACCGCCAGAACACCGTCTCCATGGACGACAGACTCGACCCTTCGAACTTGATGCACGCGGACATGATACTGATCAAGAACGACGCCAGAGCTACCATGCTCAAGCCAAGCATACGATGGTTTCTCGTTGGAGCAACAACCGCATCGGACGACACGAGAAGGGTCATGTGCTCTGCATGCTTTCTCGCAGGTGGTGGCGGTGTATGGTGGCCAAGCGGCATATTGTCGTCGATGGTGTCGCGCGGCAAACGTTAGGTTGTGGTGGACCTGATGGCACCATGTGCATGGTGGTGGAGCACATAAATATGACAACGTACGACCAAAAGGCTGACAAGCAATTATTTTGTCGACTAGTTATTTTGAACGTATGGTTTGACCGATTGAAAGCAGCCCAGGAGCCATAGTGTGAAACAAGGTATTTTGAACTATTAATAGTGCGACCAATCTATCAGGTACAGACCGTTACTGTACTGTAATACTACTAGTAGTACTGTACTACCAGTAGTTCTACTTCGAAGTATTAATAATATGATGCTCGTCACCTATAAACTACCAACTTTTCACAAAATTTTCTGACTTCTATTTCATATTCACTACTCAAAATTTCAGCAAATTGAGACGTAGAATCGACAGATCTCAATGTGGTGAAGAAATTCTACGTCTCATATTCAAATTTGGTGATGAATTGGTCCAGAAATAGATATTTAACCTAGTGGTATTTTACATGGACGCATGGATATTTGGCCATAGGGGTGGCCGCTGAGATGTATCTTGCTTTATGTATGTGACTCTTATCCGTATATAATATCCGGAGGTAGTTGGGACCTTTAACCTCCCATTGCAGTGATAAAACGCATAAAATCGGTATTTAACGTTTTGGTTTTTGGGTTTAACTACATTAATTGTACGTTAAATAATAAAACCTCCACTCTTTGAGCATCATAGTACAGTATTAAACTTTTGACCCGCCAGATCACAAGATCCAACCACTATATCGATATAAAGAGTTGTCAGAAAGTGAAATATTTTAGCATATTATATCCTTGAAGCCCGTGAAGTGGCGAATTCGAATATGCATTGGTATTAATAGGCGGCACTAGTATGTATTAGTACAGGTTCCTCGGTACACTGTAGCCGCCTCGGCCACCTTGGCTCCAGGACAATACGCACCGGACCATCGTCGTTAGGCGCCTTTCTGTACCAGTACAAATCGTACGACGTGAAAGCTTCATGATGGATTGCAAATGCAAAAACGAACGAGGGGCCACCATGCATGCAATTCCTATCAATGCGGTGTTCATACTGTAAGTGCAAACTTTCACGGGATAATTGAATACTACCGGTAGTAGTGTGCAGCTAAAGCACTCGACAATGTAGTATTACGTACTGTACAGTACTACAGTAGTATGTACTAGTAGTAGTAGTATGGAGGGGCAAAGTCCAAGGTCAAAGTTACAGCCTGCACGCCGCCACGACTGCCGCCAGTGTATGTGCATATGTACGCATACAAGCTGCATATTCCTTACCGGTATAACGTGAGCGTTGTTATTACAAACGGCCATTTCAATTCAAGACAATTGGTGGGGTATTGTTAGTTTTGTGTTGCCTACTGTAGCGTTGGCACGACAGTTCAATTCGTACATGCCGTTGATTTACTAACTAAACTTAGTACATTATTACTAGTCTCATGTAAAGTAGAACTCAATGCCATTCACGTTACTACGGACAACGCATTATTATGGATGGTGGCTAGGATGTTGTCTCGTGGAGGCGCGTCGGATGTGCACGGTCACGACGGCAACAGTGACCAGCACTGCCCCCAATACGCTCCACCTGTTGACCCGCTCTCGAATAAGCGTCGCATCCCATAGAAACACAAGCGCCAGGTCGGCATATCGCACGGCAGACAAGAGGCGGTCCGTTCGGCTAGACGTGTCTGGATTTTCCAGGTGCTCGAGCCCTTTGACCAAGGCCAAGTCGCCTAGGAACGCCACGAGGCCAGTGATGATTGCTGCTTGGGACACGGTGCGGCCACTGTGATGCAGGCTGAATTGCTACAACGACCAAAAAAGTCAGCATCTCTTGGTGCATCAACAGGACTTTTCAAGCTAATTTGTACGAACCCCTTGCGCCAAGAGAACCCACACACCGGAAACGGTCGCCCCCACAAGCAACACGTAGTGGGCCACGACGACCGCCGGCAATCCCGACAGCTTCTGCACATGCACGTTGGCCAACGCGGCAAAGACGGCAGAGCCAATGGCTCCCAAGGCGGCGTATGGGCTGCCGGTGCTGATGATCGGCACCTCGAAGACCACGTTTGGCCGCGCGACAAACACGACGCCAGCAAGGGCGGCGACGGCTACAATTACGTCCACGAGGCCAATGGGTTCCTGGCGCATCCAAGCGCCAACGAAGAAGGCCACGACGGGAGTGATGGCGGCGATGGTGGTCGCGTCCGCGAGGGCGGTTTCGTTGATGGCCCAGAAGAATGAAATGACGGAGGCGGTGCTGAAGATGCATCGCCACGCCAGGTCCCAGTGGTGTTGAGGTGCCACGAGCAAGTCTGCTTTGGAATACAGCACCAACACCTACAGTGCAACAAACCCACCCTGGTTTACACAACGAATAAGGTGGGACTTGGCGGAGTATATATGATGTCTGTTGTGTTACCAGCACCAAGGCATACGCGATGGCAAATCTCCAAAACGAGGCTTCCATGGAGGTCAAGTCGATGCTAACGTACTTGACAAACGTAGCCACCAAACTACATGCGACGGCGGACAGGGCGACTAGGACGACACCAACCACATGAGTCTTGGCGGATGCTGGCTCGATGAGCAATGGGGTGACTTCAGCAGCATCTTTGGTCGTGTGGAGGTGGACTTGGGCTCGCATGGCAGATGGGTGATGGATTTCAAAATGAGAAAGTAGCGCCGTCGACCAAAGATTCGAGAGGATTTCGTATACTAGTATCATCGTGCTACAACACTACTGCCAAATCACTTGACACTTGTATGGTGGCCACTGTCTGCATGAATCATGGCGCAATCAAGTTTTGCTTCAACATTGAGTCAAATGTAGCACCAAAACAAATGGCAGAATAACGAAAAGGTGAGGACTGTTGGGTGGAACCGTTGCATTAAATTTCGTCGTGATAATAAAATAACCTGGATAGTCAAAGTAGCATATAGAATTGTACGTACTTCCTAGAGATTAGAAAAAATGACCGACGTTCAATGATTATAATATTGAGTTGCACATTCAATAATATGACTGTGTCAGAGGTAATATGAAGCATGAAAAGCTTAGGGCAAGGCTTACTGTAGTATGGGCGTCGATGATCGGGGGGGGGTCTTTACAGTATCACGTTGACCGTGAAGGATTCTCCGCGAAGTTGTGGGTGTTCATTGAAAGCTTGAGCTGAATCAACTCAGACGTGTACATATTTGATTACTACGAAGTACTAGTATTCATGAAGGTGATCCTGTGTCCAACATCGGCAGGATCTCTGCCACGATTTGGAACCATTCTTTCGAACTGCCGCTACTAGTACGGTATTTCATAGTCTTTGCGTTAATTCAGGTTGTTATTGGCTGTGAAATGGCTTCACGGGCTTGTACGTTCATTGCGGCGGCACGACACAACAGGCAAATGGAGGATAGACACGACGATGCAATATGCGCATTCTCCAATGCCCTTCATAAACTGTACTAGTACTAATCAGCCGAGCTCAACAAATGCAAAACTGCAAAGGTACCCAACCTGAATCATTTTGCTTACGAGAGAGCTCGCGCACATCCACGTTGTCATTTGCCGTCGTCAAGAGGAGGGAAAAGGGTGGATGCCAAAGGCATATGGAAAAGGGAATGATAGAGAGACAAGGGGTCGAGGAAGGTGTCTTCGGGGCCTAAGGAGCACTACAGCTGTAGGCCACGCGTCCTAGCCATGTTGAACACTAAGAGAAGGAAGACATGGACTAGCAAGAAGACACAATAAGTGACCAGCTAGGCCAAGAACAGCACAATGCATGCTTAGGATTGGTGGAGAAGCCTATGCGGAGGTGCAGGACGGGGTCCCAGGACCCAGAGGACTGGTGAGTTGCCACGTCGTCACTGCCGTGGGCTTTGATTTACACTGGCCGACAACTAAGCCTGGAATCACGGTGAAGTTCCAATGCATATGCCGTATCTTGGAGTTTACTAGTTTACTTGGAGTCCGATACAGTACTGTAGTTCCTTGAGAACTACTACGTAGTATGTAACCAGCAAACTCGAGCTTGTTCAGGCAACGACAAATGCACTGCTGAGAGTGTACGATACACTCTTGAAGGGCGGGCAGCCACAACACATGACGGCTGATACTGTTGGAGAATCGATAGCCCTTATTGCACGTAGCCAATCGTGGATACGTTGGGGAGGAAGTTGTGGCGATGCAACGCGAGCACAGCGTTGACGATTTCAGCTTCAAGGTCTTGCATTTCCGTCGCAACTTGCTTGTAACGGGCTTGGTGCACTTGCGTGGATTGCAGTCTCGCCAAAAGATCCAAAGCAACGACCAACCAGTCCCGTAGTTGAGGAGGGGAGTTGGCTGTGACCATCAGCTCAACGTGACGTTGGATGAGCCCAAGGAGGTCATGCACGCGTGGCTCAATGAGGTCAAGCATGGTGGTGGTGTCTTCGCGCGACTGTGCATAAGGCAAAGTGACTGCCATGGTTGTGCTTCATGCTTACAGTTACTGTAACGTTAGGTGCATTCTTGCAACCACTGGAAATTCACACTTGTCGATGTCACATCTTTCACAAGAACTAACCAAATAATATAAAATAAAATCAATATTCAGTTGGCGTTTGTATGCTGAGGTTCATCAATATGTCACCATATTACATTGGACATGGTCATGCCACTAGGTAGGAAGTGTATATGACTATTTTGGCAAGGGAGATACAAGGTTATTGTATTGATTTGAGTCCACAACTACATTCGCGTGTCATTAAGAAAGGTATTTTGTGTTTGTATTTTTCAAAACTATATATGTACCCCCCCTGGATGTGTAGATATAAAACCTTGATGTGCGACCAACCCCAAATGAATCACTGTCAATTGAAGCATCACGAGTAACGTTATGAAACTGGTGGTTGTGGCGGCTGCACGTACTACGTACCGGAAGTAATTCAGAGGACAAGCTTACCGGTAACGTTACTGGTATTGTCAAATCGATTCGAAACTGGAGCCCTCAGTAGAATCGAATGTCTTAACCGATGCATTAAAGAACCGGCTGAACCAATCAAATCACGTTCTGGTGAATTTCTGCCAATCCAAACGTTGGACTCGGCCCAGTTCCCATATATATACTAATATTTGTAAAGTATAGTTCGTACAAACTTAAATTATATCCAATGGATTCCAAATGCTACTACCAGTAGTACTTGTGAGTCATTTCGCCAAATACTCTACTACTACTCTGGTCCAAAATAGTTGTTAGGTTCGACTTTCTATTGGCGGCATTTTTCTAAATTAGCCCCAAATTGCGATGTGATTGGTGCATTAGAAATCGCAAGATCTATGCTATGATTGGATAGTTTCTGGGCTTTCTAGAGCGTTTTGGTTGATGAGATATTGGGCGCCAAAATTTGTGTGTCGCATGCGCTGACGAAAAGTCATCAGAATAAGCTCATAACACGATCGTTTCTCCAGCCAACACCGCTTCTCTCGTCGAACTAACTCCACTATGCAGCCACAACTCTCCCACGGCGCTTCCGACCCACTTCGACCGTCTAACGAGCCCCGCGATGGCAAGCGGCACCTACGCCCTGCCGAGCGTCATGCAGTGTACGAGACTCTGCTTGGTGCCTCCAGCAACG
>NW_009798286.1:424618-477949 GCF_000520075.1 Aphanomyces astaci
CATCGTTACGACTGGTTAATCGTCAACTCTTACTCTTACGAAGCCAATGAACGGGGTTTAATTTGTTAGAAATGGTTTTGGCATCGAAATTGCAAATTCCGTGATTACTAAAGGTGTAACTTCAAATATCCGAATCAAATTCCCGAAGTGAATTCGAACGTAGTTAATTTCGGGAATTTGATCAAATTACAGGTTTGCTAAATGTCTCTATTGATGCCTTTGCCACAAGCGCTTTCTTCACGTGATGCTGTGTGGGTGCACCGGTTACAGTAATGTAACCGCCAAAAACTCGTTGATAATCCCCTTTTATTCCCGCCATAATTGGAGAAGTGCGCCACATATGTCAATCCTATGTACTGTCGTCACGAGTAGTAGTACTGCTTTCGACATGTTCAGGAAATCCCATTTCCACTTTGGCCTTCATCATATACCACCAAGCAACCATGGCGTACACTCTTGTGGTCGGCAACAAGAACTATTCCACGTGGCCTCTTCGCGCGTGGGTTCTATTGAAAGAGCTCAACGTTCCGTTCGAGGAGTACGTGGCACCTTTGAACGACCTGAGCCCAGGCAAGAACTTGCGCGACCCTTGGATCAACATCACCCCCACGCGCAAATTCCCATTGCTCATTGTCAGCTCCAACGGGGCCACTGCATTGACCGGAGATCGATTGATTGTCTGGGATAGCCTAGCGATTGCTGAAACAGTGTACGAGTCGTATCCTGCCGTGTGGCCGGCTGACTCTCGCGCGCGGGCATTTGCTCGATCTGCCACCGCGGAAATGCACTCGGGCTTCAGTGCCCTTCGTGACACGTGCAACAACAACGTCGGGCTTCGCATCAAGCTGCACTCCACGGACAACGCGTTTGCTGCGGACCTCGCTCGGTTGAGTGCGCTGATCAAGCAAGGCCTGACTTCGTTTGCGGGTCCGTTCCTTGCTGGCCCAACGTTCACGGCCGCCGATGCCATGTATTGCCCCGTGGCGTTTCGCTTCCAAACGTATGGCATCTCCGTGGCGGATGCCGACGTGAACGCGTATTTTGACCGGTTGCGCAACCTCACGTCGATGCAGGAGTGGGAACAAGGAGCGTTGGCCGAACCCTATCGCATTCAAAAGTATGAAGATGAGGCGCGGCAAGTCGGCGTCGTCGTGAGCGACCTTCGCAAGGCATAGATATGTAGCTATGCACTTCGAAGGTGTACTACAGTTGTGTACGAGTACGCTTGCAACGTTAACACGTAGGTCCAGATGTTGAGTTGCCTAGGATGAAATCTTGAAAGGTTGCGCGAAATCCGATTGGCTTATCGAATAATATTGCTGATGAATTCATCGCATCCAACATTTTAAATTAATATCGAATTCGCATACAATATCCTTGTTGATTTCTTAACTTCAAGAATCCATGGTATTTGAATACGTTACGTTCCATTCACCGTGGGACAAGGATACATACATTAACAGTGTAAATAGGATTTCGTCGCGTTGATTGGCTTCTTGAATGTGTAGAAACTCCCATTGGCTAATAAACAACCAATTTGTCTCCAACATCCTGGGAAGTCGCTTGAAATCGAACTGGCCCCGGTGCGGTGAAGTCATTTCCTAACCTGCAGTTCGACCATGCGGTACCTGGTCCTGGTGGTTCTGTACATCGTCGCGGCGCTCGCGGCGGCCCATACATCCGACCAGTACGTCGTCGAGGGCGCAAGCAGCTCGGTTTCCCACTACCTCCGTCAACTTCTCGGCCAAGTTGTAGCCAAGGGCGGCAGGCCGGGTGGTGGTGGTGCGAGGCCTGCACCTCGTCCTGCTCCCGCACCTGCTCCTCGTCCCGCTCCCGCACCTGCTCCTCGTCCCGCGCCAGCTCCTGCACCAGCTCCCGCACCTCGACCGGCGCCAGGCCCGGCGCCTCGACCAGCGCCTGCTCCCGCACCTGGTCCTCGCCCTCCGTCAGGACCGGTACCTCGTCCAGCCGTGGCGCCGTCGCAAATCCCGTACCGCCCAGTCACCCCCGTGGCGTACGCCCAGCCTGTGGTGGCCCGGCCGATCATCGTCGCGCCCATCGGATACTCGTACTTCCCCGTGTATGTGTATCCATTGTACGTGTGGCGCCCGTACATATACATCTCGCCCGTGTATTGGGCCACCAACACGTGCTACCACAGTTACTGCTACCGCAACTACCAGCGATGCCTCTTTGTGTACGGTGACGGGTGCTTCTGCTACCCAGGCCTGCTCAGTTGCTTGCGGTCTTCTTGCTATTCGTACTATCAACCCGTGTACGATCAGTGCAACCAAGCGTTGAACCAGCCGAGTCGGTGCGTTTTGTCGTGCAGGCCGGCGGCGTATCCGTTGACACCGGTGCAAGCGGCCTTGCCTGTGCCGCCGGCGGCGAATGCTCCTGTGGACACGTCCACCATCGTCGCCACGACGTTGGTGCCGACGATTGCGGCCGACATCAAGTTCTCCGTCGTGACGGTCGTGCTGCTGCAAGGCGCCAACTCGACAAGCCTCGCGGGCGCCGAGTACGACTTTGCCTCTGGCGTCGCGCAGTCGTTGGCCCCGGTCAAATCGGCCACAATCGTGCGCGATAACGTCACGTTGCAAGCGCGTGATGTGATCATCAACTCGACTGCGTTCTTGGAGGTGACGATCGGCGTGGCGTTGCCGTCCGTGGAGGCCATGAACGCCACCGACACGTTGTTCCAGGACATGGCGTACGGCAACGTCACCAACGGCACGCTCGGACAGACCCTCGTCGCCAACAACGTCCTTTTCAATGCGACGCAGCTCGCCTTTGACGAGATCAAGTCGAATGTGTTTGTCGCGAGTGAAGACGGCGATGTGGTGGTGCCCCCGCCGCTGCCGACAGAGCCACAGCCGCCGATGGTGGACAGCAGCGCAAGCGGTCATCATGGCATCCTCTCGAACGGCATCGTCGTCCTCGCGCTCGGCGTGGGGTCGTGGATGATGATGGTCCACACGGCTATCCTGTAAGCCGATCGAAAGCGATATTAATCTTATTTAATACTACGTAGTACTACGTAGTACTATTGATCTTCCGTCGTCGTGCTTTCAACGAATTATATATGTTTGAGCCGAATCCACGAATCATGTTGCGGCATTTCCAAATGTACGCTATTTGATTGGTGCCTAAATATATCCTAATTTTAAGAAATATCCGAATTAGATTACCTTAATATAGGCCGAAACTAGGACGAATGTGTACCTTTTATCCGGATTCGTGAGGCAAATGTCCGACATCCGATAACCCCACGAGGATGAGCAGCAGCAGTCGACCAACGTCGACGGGCCGCTTCGAGCTGCATGTGCTGTCGGACTTGACCCACCTGGCGATCTCGCAGAAAGGCAACGAGCAGTGCTTGCTCTTGAACCGTAACGCCGCCACCACGGGGGCCGGTGTCGTCCTTGAAGACGTGTCGGAACTCAACCACGCGCAGGGGCGGAGTCTCACGTTCGACGCGATCTTTGGCATCTACACGTTGTTGCGGGGAAGGTACTTGGCGCTGGTAACCGGGTCTCGGTCCGTGGGGAAGTTCAAGGTGCGCGGCGCCGACGTGGAAGTACGCCAGGTCACAGCGATCGAAATGGTGTTGCTCCCGACGCAGCAACTCCCCCATCTCACCCCCGCGCAAGTCGAGGACGAAGAGCGGTACCGATCCATGACCCATCATGACCTTGCTATGATGATACACTCTAGGTACATGGCGATGATCACGACGGACGTGGAAGCGCAACTGCTCTACTTTGCGTTCGAGTACGACTTGACACACACGTTGCAACGCATCACGACGTCGCTGTCCCCGACCGTGTCGATTGCCGAGCGCGCCGACCCGCGCTTTTGCTGGAACTATGCCGCGTGCTCGTTCCTGCTGGAGAAGAAGCTGTTTGCATGGGTCGTGCCCATCATGCAGGGCTATGTCGAAGTGTGCAAGCACGTGTCCATCGCAGACAACAAAGCCACGTTCGACCTGCTCTACATCTCCCGCCGGTCGTGTCGCCGCCAGGGCACCCGCTTCACCATGCGTGGCATCGACAGCGTACGTCTCGAAGTTGAGATGGACACGAAATATACACTCCAAAAATATGAAATATCCTCCAATTTAGGTGATTTTTCACTAAAATGAGTTCGTTTTTGGACATTTTAGGAAGGAAATGTGGCGAATTTCGTCGAAACCGAACAAGCGTTGTTGTTTGCCGACGGCCGCGAAACGTCGTTTGTCCAGGTACAGAAAAAATATGTATATATTTATATATATATGCATGCATACACAGTCATACTGTCCAGTCGATGTATTATTTTTTGAATTGTATTTAAAAACTATTCTCTGTAATAATGTTTTTCTAATTGTATTGTATACACAGTAAAATCCATTCTTTATCAATATCATATAGTTTTTAAATCAATACATCCTTTCTTTCTTCATATTATATATTTTTAAATTTAGTCTTCGGTAAAATTCAAACAACAGGATATGGTTTACAATGTATGTGGTTCTCGTTTTGCTACTGTCAATGTCGTCGTAGATACGAGGCAGTATCCCAGTGGTGTGGAGCTCACCCGCGACTCTCAAGTACGCGCCCAAGGTGTTTCAGCGGGCTCAAGCGGACACGGACACGGCGGCGTTCCAACTGCATGCGGAGGAATTGATGAAGCTGTACGGTCGCGTGATCCTTGTCAACTTGATCGACAAAAAGACAGAGCAGCTCAAGCTCGGCGAAGCATTTGAAAAAACATTCGGCCACGCGTCGACGCTCAACACGCACATTCTGGCCAATATTCGGTAGGCTTTTTGCCTGGCATTTGGTGATTATAACATGACATGTAGCTACGTGTGGTTTGATTTCCACCACGAATGCCGCCGCATGCAATATGCCAACTTGGGCAAGTTGATCTCGCAAGTTGACGACGACTTTCAGGACTATGGGTAATAATAATAGTAGTAGTATACGTACGACATACAAACATGTTTTTTTTATTTACGTTTTAAATATGGGATGATACTTTATTGGGTTTTTTATACGTTGTATGATGATATTTTGAATGTTGGATATTTTGCATCGTGCTATTTGGCGTTGTTATTTTTTATTGTTCTTTTTATTTGATATTTTGTGTGATGATATATTTTGTATTGTGATATTTGTGTGATGATATATTTTGTATTGTGATATTTGGTATTGTACTAGTGTGGTGCTATGTTGTACTACCTCTGTCCGGAATTGCTTGCCTCAATGTCATTTTAAGGTACACTTTATCGGTTTATACAGGTTTGGGAAACATTATTTTCCCACAAGTGTAGGTGGTTCGTGGAAAATGCTTAGTTTGATATATATAAATATGTCGGCCGTAATAATGACACGCACGACTTGTTGTATATACTACTGTAGTACATATATATATTTACTAGTATATACACAACAAGTCTGGACATTACGATACCCAACGTGATCTACTAGTATTTCTTGCGTACGGCGATCGTGTATTCAAAAGTTATTTAAATATATATATATTTTTGTATATTTGTAGGTATTTCTCCAAGTCAGCGTCCGGACAAGTGACGAGCACGCAGTCGGGCGTCGTTCGAACCAACTGCATGGACAACTTGGATCGCACCAACGTCGTGCAGGTACTTCGTCCATGTCTTGTGTATATAAATATATATTTAAATATATTCGAAATATATATATTTCGGTCACAAATATTGTGTATTTTTAATTTTGTTTGATTGGCTAGTCGTTGTTTGCGCGGCGAAGTCTTCTGCTGCAAGTGGGCGAGTCGGTCCAAGGCAATGTGCTGACGTCTCCATTTGAATCGTTTGAAAAAACATTTAAAAATCTATGGGGCAACAACGCTGACGCCATCAGCTTGTTGTACGCGGGCACGGGCGCGCTTAAAACCGATTTTACACGGTAATATTATATATACGTGTGGTGGGTCGTTTTTCGGATTTTTCTAACAAAGCCATATATATATATATATAAATATGAGCTGTGCTGTGTGATGTATATATCACAGCTCCACCAATATATATATATATATATATATATACAGTATATATTGGTGGAGCTGTGCTGTGATGGTATTGGCGTGTAAGGAGGCCGCATTGGGTGGGCTTTGCACACGTTTGTTGTTTTGGCATTCGATTTAGAATGTTAAATTAGACAATACCATGGCTAGGATGAGATTCTGAACGAAATGTGTTTGCCGTATGTCGTTAGATATAAAGGGAGAGCTTATTTCAGGAATGCAAATATTGCTCGTATATATACTCTCTTGGTGTATCGTTATGCATGCTTTGTGAAATTCTCGAATCGTATTTGGAATATTGTCGTGTCGAGTGACTTTTATTCGCAACACACAGTTATATAAAAATTAATATGGTATACAAGGTCCAGCATTGTGCTCATGGCAAGTTACTTGGGATTTGATTGGGGCCAATTGATACGTGATCAGTGTTTTGATTTTGGAATCGATCGATAGTCGGCCGGTTTGGTTCTACTCATTCCATTGAGAACACTCCATTTTTAAATCGAATTGACCATGTATAATATATATATATATATATATATATATTGTGGATTCGGTACAACTTTCCAGCTATATCGATTCACGAATCGTCGTTCGCTTTTGGCAATTCCAAATTTGAGTGGATCTGATTGGCTGTTACAAAAGGACACACATATATATTATCAGCCAATCAGAATCTCCAGTGTGATTCCATAGTGCATAGAACAAACACCACGGGACTGTTGGACGTTTTTACAGCAAATGCACAATATAAATAAATATGTATAATTAGTTGTTCTAACGTATACTACTTATCACAACTGACTCGTACGTAGCACGGGCAAGCGCACGACGCGCGGGGCGCTGATGGACGGATACAACTCGGTGCTGCGATACATTCTCAACAATTTTTACGACGGAACTCGCCAAGATGCGATGGATTTGTTGCTGCTGCGGTACGTCCCATCGCGGCACAAGGCGTCGCCGTTTGGGTCGTCGGCTTCGTCCATGGTAATAACCACCCCCACCCACACATCGTGATATATGTCCTTTTACCCAAAATGTTTGGATTTGTGTCGACAATTCGCCAAATATCTATCGACTGATATTGTTTGGGCTGAATTTTGTTTGTAAAAAATCGTGGTCCTATGGGGATTGGAATCACACACTATTTGAAGTCGCAGACGAATTCGATGGGGATGATGGGTTCGGGCCATCGGATTGATTGGCTACAGTATAAACATACTTCTGCCGATATGATTGTGTATATTTATTTCATTGTGGCTCCAGTGAAAAACCATCAATACAATATACTAGAGTATTATTATATCGCCACATGCTTCTTGTGTTGATATGTACGAGGACATATAAAACGCGAAATATGATTATAATATTCCACCCAATCTCAAATCCACTATCCATTTCGAATATTTAAATAAATTCTTCAAATTAAATCAATATCATGGTGCAAAGGTACCACGCATACGGTAGTAGTATATGGCCACAGTGGTTTACATGTTCCTACTTTTTTGGATTTCATTTTAAATCATGTAATATTATCTCAAAACTTTTTATTATTATAAAAGTATACATTTAATAGATACTCACAGTAATTGTTTTTTTAATGTTGCGCTATTTTTTTCACGTGTTTCTTTGAATCGATATATATATATATATACAATACTAGTAGTCGTAGTACACGGCCACATGGTGTAGTTTGTTATCCATGTTTTTCTCTCTCTCGCTCGTGTCGGTGTGTCACATATTGGAACTGGTGTAGCAATCGTACTTAATTGGGGCGATGGGCACGACGGTGGTGCTATTCACGGGTCTCGTGGCGTGGGATGGCTTTGACGTATTGTTTGCATTCAACCGGCTGCTGCATGCCACGGGCGCGGTCGTCGCCGTCGTCGTGCTGGCGTTTGGGTATTTTGTTCGAAAAGGCTCAGACTTGGCGATCGCGAACCGCCCGCTGTTTCGTCCAGAAGATGGATGTGCCACCACGTGGAAGTAAAGCTCCAACACGAGTTTTTCGCAGTTGAGAGAGAGACTGGCCTTTGTAGTGTCGAGATTTATTGTGAACGCTTGAATACAGTGTGTACATACATCCATCCATGTCTTCTCAAAGGACCGATATATATATATATACCAAAATTAAGTTATGCACACATATTTTTCCCTAACGTTAGGGAGAATGAATATATTGTGTTTGTTCGTGGATATTGGAGATTAGTATTCCATCGAACGGGAACGGGTCCCAATTCTTCTGGTCAGTTTGGAATTACTCTTCGCTGATTGGCTACAATACATATGACGAAGTGGATAGTAACCAATCAGATGTCAAGGCGACGTTCGTGGGTGGGAAATTTAAAGAAAATCGATAGTATATCTTGAGGAAGCAACAGCCATACTATTAATATTAATAGTACTACTCATTTTCAATCTTCGAGTGCATTTAATAATCAAACTTGATGATAATTGCAACAAAAACATTACATTTTACGGGGTATTAATAGTCAGAAACACGTTACAGATTCAAATTATTCAAGATTGAATTGCTCGGCTATATATAATCGGTTGCTGTTACAAACCGCTGCCACGATGATGAACAAAACCTCAAAATTTCAGCCAAAACGGCCAAAAATTGACAAAAGAATCTTACAGGCCGTCCAAACATACAGTAAGTAACTTAGGTAGAGTCGTCATAGCCAGATTCCAATGAAATGGTAGTAGGTGGGTGATGTTGACCCTTGAGAGGGTTCGTTGATGGCGATTCTATGTGCCAATTGTATGTACGATATACTAGTACTACGTAGTACTACTAGTAGGATTTCTCAAGACGTGATTAATAGTACTGTATATCGTTCTTAGATGCGATACGGTACAGTAGTTCGCCTCCAGAGTCGATTCTGTCCTCTACGCTTTGAATGGGCATTATAAAGCTAACGTTAGCTATCAGGTTCAGCTTGCCTTTTATGTTCCCAATATGTGCCCCTTGTATGTTGTTGTGTCCAAATATTAACATGTAAGCTGCTGCTGAATAGTATTAATCCCCATGGGTTGAGCGTTTAAAACATGTTGTACACATGTTTTAAACATGTTTTGTTTAACACAAAAAAACGACACGCTATCGTGCGGCGGGCGGTAGACCCGTCAGTTTAGCTTTTAAATCGATCGTGTCATCATGCTCGCCGTCCGCCGCGCCGCCGCCCGTGTCCAAGTGTCCGCCTTCTCTGCTGCCATGCCTTCCCGTTCGTTCTCGGACAAGTTCGCCGAAAAGGAGCGTGCCGAAGAAGCTCGTTACTTCAAGTACGTCGTCGTCTTCGACCGACTGCCACACTGACCATGCGATGCGAAGGATTCTAACCGTATTGCCCTCGTTGTAGCAAGGAAGATGAACGCGCCCTTCGCAAGCTGCTCTCCAAGTTGAAGGGCCAAGCCGATGCCGCCGACACCCAAGGCGCGCAGACCCAAGAATCGATCGAAAAGAAGGAATTGACCCAAATCCTCGGCGCCAACACGCCCGCCGCCACCATCGAAGCCTTGATCAAGTGGAAGCACCACCACCACTAAATCCTCGTTCCACTCCTTACAGCATGGTTCAATCGAACCTCCTTAACGTATCGGAATCGAACGTGGTCTCTATGTACTTTGTCGTTTGGCTCGCACTCGTCATACAACTGCAGTAGTCGCCACAGCTCTGTGGAGTTGAAACCCATCCTCTTAGCACATCGAAATCATCGACAGCAACCGCACGTCGAACGGCCACGATGATACCATGTTAGTGCTGTACAGAAGCCAGCCTAAATATAGCTTTTGGAGCTGGCACCGTCTAGATAGTACAGGCATACATGGTGCATGGACGCGACGAGTATCCAAACCTACACGCCGAGCTTCGGCTACGCAATGCCCCTTCGCCCCATTTGACCACGTGTACGCGCAAGGATAGCACGGACACCCGCCGCGTCCCTCGACGACTCCGCCGCTCGGCCAGCGCCATGCGTTTGTCTTCCAACAACATCAACCCTTGTCTTGTTTCGTGGGTCGCCAAGGCGAACAGTTCTTTGGCTCATGGTGAAGGTCCCGACAATGACGACGATAACGGGAGTAGCGTCGACGACGAAGAAGAAGCAGGCAACACCTTCGCAATGGACGAGTTGCCGCAAGATGACGACGTCATCGTGACTCCACGTCATCATGCTGAACCCTTCCATGTAATTCCAGCATCTCAAGTCAATCTGCCATCAAAGACGCGATTGCGAGAGAAAGGTGGAAGCATGGGGGCCCAGGCTCGGACAATGACATTGCAGTCGTCAGGTGGTCGACTACTAGGGCAAAGCCAGTCGATGCCGACGTTCGTTGCCAGGTTTGTGGACATCTGGCATGCCGAAGACTCAACACTCGTGTACTTATTTTATGCGTAGTAGTAGTAGCAGCAGCCACATACACTCAAACAGCATCCTCTCCGCTGCCTCGGCTCCTATCGTCATCTTGTACATATATCCCCTTGATTTTGTTTTTCCAGCTAGCTTGGTCCATTCTAGCCATGTCATTTGGGGGGGGGTGGTAGGGGTCACGGACGCCCGCGAGTGCGCTACGCCCGTCGAAGCAGCGGGGGCGGGCCTCCCCCATTGCGAACGCTTCCGATGCCAGCCTTCATCCCATCCAGCGTCACCATTCCGCCTCTGATTGAGCGTGGCGATGATGGAGGGTTCTTCCTCACCGAAATGGAGCTGCATAGCGCGTACCTTCCTGCAGCCAAAGGACTCGCGCTGGGAGCGTACCAACTCTACGGCCAAGGCGACGTCCAATCAGCGCTCGTCACATTTCGCAGTGTCCGTCCTCTTCATGCTATCGCTCGTTCGATATACTCTGGTGGTTAGGTGTTGCGAGTGGCCGATGACGTCGACGACGTTTTGTTAAAAGCGTTGGTGTACCACCATATGGGCACGGCCGAAAAAGATGCCGGCGATTTGACCGCGTCCCTTGCAAGCCACACAAAATGCATTCACTTGGCGCAGTCGGTCAACCATGTCAAGCTCCAAGGCCGAGGGTTCAAAGGTAGTAGTAGGTTGTATCCAAGTTGCTGTGTTGAACCAACGAACGGTTGGGGTACCAGGGCTCGGCGTGGTGCACGTGGCATCTCACCAATACACGTTGGCGTACGACTACCACGTCAAGTGCATGACGATCGCCACCGCAGAACACGACCATGAGTTGGCCTCTCGCACGTATGCGAATCTGGGCAACGTGTTTGCTGCAAAACGACAATTTGCCGATGCGATTGCCAGTCACTCAAACGACCTGAGCTTGAGCACGCAGGTGGACTCGTACGTTGGCATGGCGCGTGCCCATCGCAACCTCGCGATCGTGTACGCCAAGATGAACGACGTTGCCCAGCAACGACACCATGACGCCCAAGTTGCTGCCAAGGGCGATACGCCGTTCGTACACGACATGACTCACCATGCCCATGACGTGGTGGGGAACCTGTACTGCCAAGTTGAGATGGGGACTACTGCCATGGCCAAAGCCACCGGCCAGTGCGTGCTGGACCTGCTCCGAAATCTCCCCTGAACAGGGTGAAATCCAACCTGTTAGCTTGAACAGTGCGGTCAACGGTCATTTAACGAATGAATCGAATGCAGTGGAAAAATCTAGAGAGGTACTACCTGGCAACATTAGTAGCACTGTACATGTTTGAGGTGGCGTCAGAAAACACTTTTCCCGAATTATGATTTACACAAGCAAACTAAACACTACCACTACTGGTTTGACCCGAAATACATCGGGCTACACATTTTGGCCTATAGCCCTGTAACCTGGGACTCCGTCCTACCCCCGTCGAGTACATACAATGCGAAATTCCCGGGGTTACTGCATCACCAGTGGTTAGCTATCTCTATCCACTAAGATGCATAATGCGAGGTGGTAAACAATTACCAGTACATTAACAGTAAGTAAATATGCAGTGTTTTCTGAGAAAAACAACAGTGGAACTGTTCTAAATGCATGGTGGCATTTCAACGCGGTGAATATGCCATCGGAATCGGATGTGAAACAGTGTCGCAACTCATCTTTATCATCAATGCACACTACACTCTCGGGTGTAAAACAGTCAGTACTGTACAAGGACGTGGATGCACCCACAAATATCGCACGGTAATTTCAGTTGAATTGGTTCTTTCACATGAATGCTGTGCAGGGATATTAATGAATGCTGTGCTGGGATATTTGCAACCATGATAACCCTAAATGTCGCGTGCAGGATGTGCTGCCGCCGTCGCTCCTAAACACGGAGATCTACCCCATTCATGTTTGTCACTAATTCGTCACTCAAATACGGCAATTGGAAAGTTATTAAACCAGTAAATAATTTACTGGTTTAACTTTCCAATGTATCAGTCAATTTACTGTAAATTGCCTGGTACTACCGTAGTCAGAGAATGGCCTGAAATACTTTTCAGGCCGAAAATTATTTCATATCGACAATAGAATTTCGAAGCCCCCTATTTCCACTAACGTTAAGGTTAAACTAGGTCCATCTACTGATATTGATATGATTCTCAAAATACCATCAATAACTTGGTGAAGCATACATCGAACTAAATCCTTCAAAAAAGCTTACACGTGTAGCACGTTCAATCCTCTATACCACCATAGTTGAAAGTTCGTTCAAATCGTCTTACATTTGTTGAGAAAGCGTAAAAAAGCTAGGGATCGATTTTCTGGCCACCTATGTATGGATCGTTTACGTTTCTGTACCAGTATTGTGAATTTGCTATAAACTTCCAAAATTCGCGTGGTTTAACGTGAATCAATATTGAATCACGCTGGAGTTCGGATTGGATGAATATACCAGTCCTCTCTGTAAGAGCCAATCAAAGCCACTCAAAATTCGAGATTTGTGATTCGATTCGGTGGCGAGATTGGATTCGACGGGGTTGGAAATTTATACCGACTGAATCGACAACCCTTTATCCCTCAAATTTACAAGGACATAGTCGGTAACATCAATGGCGCCAGTTTCAGTTGGTCGTTCGAGTTCTTTGCGCTATGTCGTTCCAACGACGAGATCTATGTACAAGGAAGCGCCGCCTTCCCCGTTCTGTCATCTGCCTGTCGTCGCGTTCTGCAAAGGTAGGGCGGCAAACCCAAGAAGCAACTTCAAGAATCAACATTCTGACATCAAGTTTGCATTGATATGACCAACATTCAGGAACAAGGCGACGACGACAAAAGGACGTCGGCGAGTGGAAAATACATTCAGCCCATTAGTACCTGATCCAAAAATCGTATATTTCTCAAGCTACCGTATTACACAACCCGTCTTGCAAAGTTGTTGACATCGAACGCTACACCTTCCTGGACCTGCAAAACCCTCATTTTCAATCACACACATGCAACGACGGGCGTCCAACCATGAAATGATCGCGCCATCGACCAACTCGTGGAGACGGCACAGCTCCCCGTCGCTCGTGCCGTTGCCAGTGGGAGATGGCGAAGAGATCGACCCCGATGCACTCCAAGGACGATGCCGAAGCCTCACCCAAGAACGAGACTTGCTGCGTCAACGCCTCTTGGAAAAAGCGATGCGTGAAGCGCAGCACGAAATGATGATCCAGGGGCTCCAGAACCAACTCGCCAAGCTCACCGTGTTGTCTGTCAGTCGCCAAAGTCGCTACGAAGAGCTCTTGCAAGCGTACCAGCAGTTCAAGGACGTAGCGTTGACCGAATTCGACGACGACGACATGTGACTGTCGACTTTGCTCTCGAGCATGCTGTGGCAATCTTCGTTCCTACAGCAACGACCACCGCCCGCAGCAGCCGTTCTCCCAACTCGGCGCTATCTATTGGGCGCCACTACAGTACTTGTAGTAGTACTTATACATGTCGTCTTTATTCGTGTAACGACACATTGTTGCATGTGTGCTCTCGTAAAGGTCCAATGTACATGTTCACTGTAAGAACGAGGCGCTGTAGTGAAAGACATGTAACGTCGACATTATAACTCTATGTAGTAATTAATACCCGTTCATATTAACACTTACTTGACGCCAACATCCAGGTTGTATGCGGGAGTTATGAATTCGATGCATTGTTGTTAGATCCAATTGAAGGTGTACCATGTTAAGCTTAATACGTATTTGTATGCCCCATGTGCACATTTTTTGGCCGGTTAGGGTAAAAACTGTCTTTCTAGAAATTCATTGGCTAATAATTCCCATGGACCTGAAAATGAACCGAACTACATTCGACTTTTACGATGATAAGAAAGTCGATTGCTTGCATATTCTGCCCACAATCGTTCGAGCATATTGTAACGTTCTTCGCCAGTAACTTACAGACAGTAGTTACACATATGCTTCAATGCTGTCGGCATGCGTGTCGTCGCCAGCGACCTGCACAGTAGTAGATGTCGCGAACAGTACTGTCTGTATTAATAGTAGCAACGCCCGTCGCACTTTCTTTTAGCAAGCTTGCCACGACCAATCACATGTTCAGCTTGAATTGTTTGAAGAACGGTGCATTACACGAGAACGCTATAACAAGACTAAAAAAGTGTTTGATTTGCAGCAGCAGCAACAGCCAACCAACTACAACTATGTAGTCAACTACAACTATGTAGTCACGGTACTCCACACGTGAAACGCATGGTCGTAGAACGAAGCGCTGCCGACCACCTGGTGCTGGGACTGAAGGGTCGCAGGGTCGAGCCACCAGTCGACACCGTACGCCAACGACGTTTGCTGGGTGTAGTGTGCTCGGGTTTGAACACGTCGCTGCTGCTCCTCTGTCGTGGGCTTGCCAAGACGTGCCACGTCATGGACTTGAAATCCATTGTGCATGCATGCTGCCAGCAACAACGACTACAGGTAGAAACGATATCAACAATTCAGATCACAGAACTATCCATTCGACGCAGTCAGTGAACACGTGAACACGTGAGGGGGGGGCGGGTTCTGCAAGTAGTACCCAAACAAACAATCGAACGCCAACAGGTATTAATACATGTATTGTCCTTTCACTCAACACTTGGACTACTTTTGCGCTGAATTGGCAAACCCATCGATCATCCATTCCTTGTACTGAATCATATTGAATGTGAAAAATAGGGTGTGGTGATTGTATTCACACTAATTTCAGCCACACACTAATTCGAATGTCGGTGATGGTTGTTCCTGCAATCTGATTGGCTCAATATTCTTCTGCCGATGATGAGTCTTGTGTACAGTTCGTTATTGTGGATTCGATACCAATTTCCAGACCCCGTCGAATCGAAAAATCTCGCTGCCGCATCGCATCACGAATCATTGACGCTATTGGCGAATCCGATTTTTGAGTGGATTTGATTGGCTCTTGCAGAAAGGACAAGTATATTCAACCAATCAGAAAAAAACCGGCGTGATTCAATATTGATTTGACAAATCAGGCGAAGTGTGCAAGTTTACAGCGAATTCACAATATTTGGTTGTGTCGTCGATTCACTCATCCGCCATGTCGCTCCAGTTTAGAAGAATAAACACAACAATACCCACACACGAACACTAACGACTAAACAAGGCGTGGAGGTATTTTACCCCAAAAACTTTGGAATTTTGTGCTGCATCGCCAAGTCTATCATCAAATCGATCGATTCTTCTTTATACTGAATTTTGTATGTAAAAACGTGTCCCGTGGTCATTGGTATCACACTAATTGAAGTCGCACACTAATTCGACGTTGATCATGGTTTCCGGCAATGTGATTGGCTAAACTCTAATTCTGCCGATTCTTGTGTACATTTGATTATGTCGATATTCATTCATTGTTCTTGTCACTCCAGTTTAGAATATAAACACAACAATACTAGGAATACATGAACGAGAAAGCTTACGTCATGCGACGCCAATGGATGCCACTTGAGCCGCCACACGCCGCCGCCCGTGCCATACTGCAGCGTCGGTTGCTACATACAAAGAACGCCCCGTTGGTCAAGGTCCATCGATCATAGCTGATAAGATTATTACAAAGTATACAAGGTTTACTATTGTCGATTTGATACAAATTTGGGGAGGGCGTGCAATCGAATCGCGCAAACCGATCCACAATCGATCTGATTGGTTGAATTTCATTGAGAAGGTTTTGATTGGTTAATAATGTTGAGCTCTTCTGAAGCAGCCAATCAAATCGATTTAAATTCCAACGAGAAACCACGCCACAACACGAAATTTCACTCGAAAGCACAATACTACAATATATACCTTGAACGACCGCGTGTCCCAGATGGAAATGGTCTCGTCGTAGCTGCCGACGGCGAGTACATGCTCATGGTGAGGATGTGTGTGCATGCTGCAGACACCCATGCTGTGGACGGACCGGTTGACAAATGTAGGACGAGTCGTTTCCCGCGTGTCCCATCTAGAAAAAATAACCAAATAGTTCACAAAGTTTAGTCGTAATTATACCCAATCGGCAGACAATATCGATCGACCAATCAAAACCCAGAACACGAATCACGTGGCCAATCAAAATCAAATCAACATCGAATTAAGGTTGTGTGACTGAAATTCGTGTGACGTTACTGGACGATGTTTGCATACAAAAGTCTCGACAAAGAATTGATCTATCGATTTGGCGATTTGGGTAACAGGATAAGAGTACGTACGTACCCTTTGAACGTAGCGTCGTCGCCGCCAGTGTACAACACATCGGCGTGGTGGTAGTTCCAAGCTGTGATCCACACTTCAATCTCACTCCCAAACATATCGTGGGCGCGCCACTAACCATACAAAAAACATGCAGCCACGAGCGAGTCGAGTTGAGTACATATTGTTGTGTTTATATTATAAACTGGAGCGACATCATAAATGAACATCGACACAATCAAATGTACACAAGAATCGGCAGAATTAGGGTTTAGCCAATCACATTGCCCATGATCAACGTCAAATTAGTGTGCGACTTCAATTAGTGTGATACCAATGACCACAGGACACGTTTTTACATACAAATTTCAGTATAAAGAATCGATCATCGATTGATAGACTTGGCGACTTTGCACAAAAGTCCAAAGTTTTGGGTAAAAGAAGACAATATGGGTACATATGTACCTCTTGCACACGGTCCAGCGCCGCCTCCCCGTGCTGCCACACCGACACTCGTCTATGTAGAGAATAACACGAATGAATGGCTAAATTAAATGAAGCCAAAATTAGGTACTACCCATTCGATTGACTCACTGCCACCTGTGGGTTGGCAGTTGGGACGACCCGATTGTTCCAGTCCTGTAGTCACACAACCACTTCAACGACAAGACGGTACCATGTCGCATGTACCAAGGACAGAAACATCGTGTCGCTGGGCGCGGTAGACGCCACATGTACCAATGCTTGGGATTCCTACCGGTATGCTCAAGTAAGTACGACAAGTACAACACCCCTGTGTACCTCTTGCAACTCCATGACTTCCAACGTCCCAGCCGCCGTTGCAATACCTATGAGCGCTTTGTTGTGCACGCGGGGAAACGACCACTTCATGTCGAACACTCCGCTCTGCATCTGCACCACGGACGTGTCCTCCATGTCGACACTGCCGTCGTCAGACTTTGTTGTTAACGAATGCAAAGCGATGGTTCCACTACGCGTGTCCGCCTCGCCTTCGTGTTTGGACAAGTGATACGTTCCAACGGCCATGATATTCTCATGGCCTTCGACGGGACAGCTCTCCACGCAGTCAGCATGGAGGCCAGTGTCGCGGGTATGCAGAGTTAGCGGCGGCATAATTGGTCGTGCGTGTGAAAGTCAATTTATCCGGTATATATTTTCGACTATATTCAATCGTGATTGGTGGATCTCAATCCTTTATCCGGACTCGGTCTCAACTTCGATGTCAACGTCAAAACACGTCGTGTACTCTTCGCCGACGTTGTGGATGCGGTTGAATGCCCAGAACCAGACAAGGGAGATGCGCTGGCTCGAGTCAACGGAAGGCAGCTGGAAGGAACCTTCGCATGGCTGGCCTTCGCGGGGCCGCTTGGAACCCACTTGGCCACATAGCCCGTCGTCGAAAGGTCCGTTGCCAACTAGCTTCACGCCGCCGCGCACAGCCGGATGCGATGCATTCCATATCTTTGGCAGGTTGAAGCGGCGCAGTTCATACGAGGGTGTTCGGTTCCAGAGGATGTACCACGTCGAGGACACGGGATACGGTCCATCGCATCCACGAGGGTCCTTGGGAAGGCACTTGTCGTTGGTCACATGGCCGTTCGAGTTGTAGCGGAAGTGCACGGTGGCGTTGGGCGGACACGTCAACCGCGGGTATCGATCGGCCTGCGTCGGGGTCTTCTGCGTGATCGCACACAGCGGTGTGATGCTGTTGTAGTTTTCAATCTTGTACGTCATGAGGCGGTCGAACGCAGGGCTGTTGGGCGGAAGGTCCGTGCGGTTGCGGTAGTTGCGGGGGTAGCCGAGCGTTCCCGGAGAGCACCACATCGCATCGATCCACGAGTGGCATTGAACGAGTAGAGTGCATTGCAGGAGCAAGAGTCCCCATCCGATAACTGTTGGCATGGTGCGCAGATTCGATTGTGAGGTCGATACATGCCCAGCAGGACGACGTTGCCGAAGAAAGCGGCGCGACAGTAGAAACAAGCGGAGGTACCATCCTTCTCCCCGGAAAATCCATTGTGAGGGTAAACTGCAAGGTCGTGTTTTGGTTGTTGCAACAGGATTGGTTGATAAATACCATAAATCAACCAATAAAAACACTGTATGATGCATGCAAGAATTAGATTGGTTAATGCTTGGAACGACGACTGTGGATTGGTGTAAAAAACTGAGCACCAGTAAACTCGCACACAAACTCAAGCATGACCTTAGCAACCATCGTGAGCGAGCTACGTCGAGGTAGGTTCATGCTGTGTATGTACATACTGGCGCCCACACTTGGCGGACAGGCGGCGCGCATACTGCCAGGGCTGTCCAGCGTTTGGTTCAAGCGGAGCATGTGGACACAGCGTTGGCACCCGAGCTGCTTCGCCTGGTAACGTCAACGGATGCGGACGTGGGTGTGCCGTCGTTTCTCGCGTTCGCCAAGCTCTGTGGCAACTTGGACGTGGCGACGCAGCCGACTTTTTCGGATGATGTGGGTCTGGTCGTGTCGGACCAATTGCAATCGCGAGATATTCGCATGCAGGCAGCGGCCGCGTTGGCCTTGACCAACTTGACGAGCCACAACATGGCCATGGACAGCACGATCCTTTCTCGAGTCGTGGACGTTTTAGAAGATGAAAACGCTCACGAAGGCATCCAACGAGCGCTTCTTGGCTACATTGGTTCGTATTATCGACACGACGGCGGCAAATCCAGCGAGTCCTAAATACCACATACATGTAGGCAACGCCAGTGCCGTGCCAGATGCCGCGCGCAGTCTTTTGGAAGACACTAATTGCATGCAAGTGTTGTCTGAACTGCTCCAAGCAGGTCGCGGTACGTGAACGATTGAACGACGACCGCAACGAATTGACGATATTATCGTTGACCAAATGGGAATGCTGACGTGGCATGCCCCTGACGTAGGCGAGTCCCTTCGAAGTGCGGCAGCCTTGACCATTGGCAACGTACTGTCGACACGTGACGTGATGGCCCAGAATCAACTTCGAGAGGTCAGCTTTATGAAGAATCCTTGGTTGGCGTACCTAGATATTTGTCATGTGCAAAATCGTATATGTGTCTAGGTGGGCGGACTGCCAGACCTGGTGCTGCTCTTGTCTCACACGTACCTTCCAGACGTACGCTTCATCTCGAGCCATATTTCCTTGGATTATTTGTGGTGTCCGACTCACCTTTAAACATTGATCATTCAAATCGATTGCTTGCATGTATGCAATTAGACCAACGAGTGCTCGGCGTGGGCCATCAGCCACGGGGTACATCAGAACATCCTGAGCCAAGTACGATTGATCGAGAGATAAGTACTTCGTTTTGGATAGATATCTCCACCAGCGTTTGTGTGTCGTAGGACTTGGTTGGCGATGCTGGAGCTATCAATCTGCTGCTCAGACTGTTGGGATCCCCCGACGATGTATGGGATGCTGCTTTGATATATCGCCTTCTTTGTCCCTTCAAGAGTTTGTACATTAGGACGTGCGCCGCAATGCCATCATGGCCCTTTACAGCAGCGCCGTCGGCCACGCCGCCAACCTTGCTCGATGCAAAAAGAACCATGGCGACCAACTAGTCCAGGACCTCCTGCACGACGACGTGGACGAGTGTCGGACGTATGCATCGCTCTTGCTTCAAGAATTCTAACTCGGCCTAGTCCACCCGATTAGGTTAGGGTTACATATATACAGTAGCAAGTAGTAATACTGTTAACAGTATACTTACTGCATTACTGCAGGTTGGATTATTCCGAAATATAAGTCGTGCGAAGTCGACGTTACACTATTAACCCTCCTATTGTCAAAAGTCGTAAGCTTATAGTGCACTTGACAGATAGGTTTGATTGCTTGTTGGTCTAAACTGCACCTGTATGGTCCACAGTCAAAACCCAAAACAGCGGAATTGCACTATCGTCGGGGATTTGGCTAACGTCCCTTATAAACGTTTCTACATTGCTACCCTGATGATTATTGAAGGTGCAGGATGGCATCGATGGCAACTTTGGCCTCCACCCCAAGCGCGGGTACTTCCCGTTTGGCCGAGTCGTACATGTACACGTGGCCGCCTTGATCTTGCACGATAAGATACATTTCATGGGTTTCGCCTTGGGGGGCGTCATCTCTTGTTCCGTCCGCGGTGGCGGTGATGGCCGTGTCGTCTCCTGTGGGTTGATGTTGATGGAGGACGGGGAGAGTCAACCCACTACCCGATCCACCAGTGCTCGGTCGGTGGCTGTTGCTCCCCGCTTTCTTGGCGACTTTGGCCGACGACAAGCGCCGCACCACCGACGGCTCTTCGGGCAACCCGAACCGCACCAAGTGGCTGAGAAGAAACCATTGGATCGTGCACACCGTCCTCGCTTGGATGGTCACGGTGGAGCTGTACTTGCTGTCTAGAATCGTAACGTCCTTGAGCTCGCACAGAATGGACGTTGAGTTGAACATGAACTGGCGCGTGAGTGAGTTGCGACCCAGGAGTCGCCACCACTGTCGGTTCACGACGTGGTCCAGTGTGAGCACCGCCACGAGGTTGGCTACCATGAGAAACAGCACCGACGGCAGCCCGCGAAGGTACCAACTGCTTTCGAACTCGACAAACAGCGTGTCCAAGTCCTCGGTGGTGGACGTGACGTCCATTCTCACAGAGTTTCCATGTTCGATGAATGGCGTGCGCATCGCAAGGGCGATCACTGTCAAGTAGATCCACCCCGTGGAGCTGAAGGTGAGCCACCCCATGATAAAGTTGGACCCGTTGTACCGCGACGACGCCACGACGTTGCACAGCCACTTGAGCAACTTCAAAATGCCCAAGTTGAGCCATAACCACCGAAATGCCAGCGCCAGCAGCCGCAGCTCCATCCATCCTTCATACGCCGCGGCCGTATACCACCTCCACACCACGCGCGCGTACACCATGGCTACGTCTTCGTCGAGCAAGATTGCCACGGAGTACAACATCACAAACACGTCGCTGTTGAAGCAAAAGTACATGAAATCGAACGCATGATTCATTTGACGGTACACGGGGGGTGCCGTGATATGCAGAAGCCGCAGCTTCCACGTTGAGAGTGTCATGGCGTCTGTCCAGCGCACGGTCTTCTGGCTCGCCGCGTACGCGCCAATGGCCAACGCGACGCACGCCGCGCGAATGTACAACCCGACCACAGGACCGTATCGCCTTAGGAACACCATAGCTAACACATGCACGGACTTGCCAAAGTTGGCGTGGCTGCTGTGGACAGTTAGTTGCTTCGTCGTGTCGTCATACGAATACTCGATCGCACACGTGTCCATGCCGAGCTCGGTGCCGGGGTGGCACCCCGAGCAGAACGCTTTGCTGAAGAACCGGTACATGGTCACATTCAGCTGGAAGTGCTGGGGGGAATACGAGGGTGGAGGGATGGGGATAGCCGTGGTGAGTCGCATGTCCACACTCACGCGAGCGGGGGTGTACCCCATAGCTTTGAGAACGGATGAATTGGATCCAGGGGGGGCGAAGGGGGCTGTCGCCGTGTGTCCAAACACATGGGTAAACGTATCGCCTCTTATGAACGACACGTTGTCTTGCAAGTTGCCAAGACGAATCGATTCCATGGAAGGGGGCACGGGGTACGAGTCGACGAGTTGGCTGCAAATGTCGTTGACGGAATTCGTGACCACGTACGACGACATGGTCAGGGCGTAGTACTCGGTGCCTGAAGCGTGCACTTGGTCGAGCGTGGATTGCACCATGAACTGCCCGACCATGGACACGGAGGACGCGGACGCGAGCTCTGGAAACGAGAAGTCGCGCTCGAGGTCGGCAATGGTGAACGTCGTCAGCAGCGGCGTGAAAAGATGTCTGGCATTGCCGACAAAGTCGTTGAGCTCCCAGTTGTTGCCGGCGATATCGACGACGAGGAGAATGGCGCAGGCAAAACTGGCAAGGGCGACGGCATACGGCGCGAGGGTGTGGACGACCCGGGAGGGAAGCGAAGTCGAGGATGCGAGGGAGGTGTCGAGGTTGCTTGGCACCACGGACGGGGGACGGGTAATGCTCATGAAAACCAGAATCAAAATGACCTCTGGCCGTTTTCACAAACGTCGTGTCATATGACGGGTACTATGTTTAGATTGGAATGCAACGACGATAACGAATTTGTTTATGCGACGAACTATGTTGATACCAAGCCCGAGCCGCCGCGTAGTCACCATCTTTGGCTAGATAAGTGCCCATTTAGAACATCACATTTAAGTTCATCGTAACAACACCATGTTGGTCAAAATGCTGCGATGGTTCGGCAAACAATTTCGCATAAGTTGAGCGCAAAATCGCGCTGTAGTTTTCACAGTTCTTATTCCAGTTATTTGTAACGGTGAAAACAAACAACCTTAGAGGACCACTTGAGTGTCTCAAATAGTTTTTTTTGGTATACTACGAGGGAGTACATGTAGTACTGCATAATGAGGGCTTCGATATTGATATTGATATTTCGCTGTAAAGTTAAAATCGCTCAGCGGGCACTTAACCCACAATGAGGGCTTCGGCTGCTCTACGGTTTGGGTGTTGTCTCCGAAAAAACGTTAGTGGCAGTTTCTGAATCTTCTATTAGAGTTAAAGATATCCGACTCACCGTCCGGGACGCTTCAATAGTAACCACTTGGCCTTTTCCGCTGCCAATGGCATCCACGGCAGTCACGAGCTGGGCGTCTTATGTGGATATATACATTCAAACCAGTATTTCCAGCTTAAGAATGTTGTTTAGAAGCACTTAGCAACGCACGCTAAAACCAAAGGCAGTTTGACCTTTGGTCATGGCCTTCTTGAGTAAAAATAGCAATCGTGCCCTCAGCTGGGTAGCTATCGTAAACGACCTGTTGTTACATGTGCCAAATGGTCTCGAAGTGCATCTGAAGTCTTCCGCCGAAATCCACATTTCAAATCAAGACAACCATGACTAACACAAGATTTAAGTGAACTCGATTGATACAGCACTAACGCTCGTACTGTGATTAACCCAGTCGACAGGTACAATGCAAAGGAGAATCACTAACGTGTACGTAGTATGATTGACGCAATTGACAGGTACAAGGGAGTATCACTAACCTAACCACCTAGGCCACATGGAATGTCGAATCCCTTAGGATCTTCATTTCGAGCCCTAAGGCTTGCAATTCGCGTTTCTCCGCGTCAAACATGCGAACATGGCCTTCTCTATCTTGAACAATCAAGTATATGTCGCGGCTACTGGCGTGGTCAGCTGTTGCTGTGGACTCGGAGCTTGCTCGGATTTCTTCGTCAGCCATTGGCGACACGGTGGCGGTCGCGTCTTCTTTTACACGTCGACTTGCAGCTGACCCGCGTTTCGAAGCAATCGACGAATCCGACTCTCTACCGCCATTGGGGTGGTGGCTGTGAAAGTGGCCAGAGACAGTTGAAGGCGCTTTCGTGGCTACTACAAGCCGCACGGCCTGGGGGTGTTCTTGTAGCCCGAATCGCAAGACATGGCTCGACAGAAACCACTGCATCGTACACAGTGCCCGCGCTCGCACCTCGACGCTCGTCCCGGCATACCCCGGTCGGACGACGAAGTGCATGTCGTCGTCGCATAGAATGGACGTCGAGTTGAACATATGCTGACGGCCCAGCGAGTTGCTGGCCAGTTGACGCCACCACGCTCGGTTCCACGTGTGGTCGAGGAGTAGGATAACCACCAAGTTGGCCACTATCGCAAGCAGTAGTGGCCCCGTCGCGCGAATGTACCAACTGTCGAAAAAGTCGACAAAGATCGCGTCCAAGTTTTGCGTCGTCGAGACCAAGTCGCATTGGACCGAGTTGCCGTACTCGATAAAGGTATTCCGAGACGCCAAAACAGCATAGGAGAGGTAAATCCACGTGACCGAGCTAAAGTTGAGCCATCCCATGACCACGTTTTGGCCAGTGTACTGCGACTTGTTGACAAAGTGACACAGAAACTTGCTGACCTTCAAGAAGAGGCAGTTGAGCCACAGCCAGCGTAGACTGAAGGCCATGAGTCGCAGCTCGATCCATACGTTTGTTTCTCCTTGACGGTGCCACCGATAGAGCGTTCTTGAGAACAACATGGCAATGTTCTCGTCGAAAAGCACGGCCAGGGTATACAACAACACCAGCACGTCGCTGTTGAAGCAGATGTAGGCAAAGTCAAACGCGCCACTCGGGTGGCGGTACTGCGCGGGGGCCACGAGGTGGATGAGGCGCTTGAACCATGAGTCGACATCCCCGGGCTCTGTCCACCGCACAGTCTTCTCGCTGGCTCCAAACGCTCCAAGCACCATAACCACGCACACAAATCGAACAATGAGCGAGGCCATAGTCCCCCAAGTTCGCTGAAACATCATTCCTAGGCCGTGTTGGAACCCAGGAACGTTGACACTGCTGGAAATTGTCACAGTGCTGGCCGTGATGTTGTACGAGTACACAACGGAGCACATGTCGAGTCCTAGTTCAGTGTAAGGCGTACACCCCGAGCAATACGATGTCGAGAAAAACCGATACATGGACACGTTGAACTGTGCTGTTTCGCCATGGGGCGGCAAGGGAAGTGGCGTTGAGATCTTCATATCGACGAAGGCTCGGCTAGGTGCATACCCCAATGCCTGCAGCTCATTGTCCTTGGCGCCAGGTGCTGCCAGGGGGGAAATTAGCGTCGAACCAAACAAGTGGGTGAGGGTGTTGCCTCGGATATACGTTATGCCGTCGTCGACTGTTCCCAAGTGGATCGAGTTGTCCTTGGAAACGGCAGTATCAAACACGGGGTATGCATCGATCAAACTCCCACAGAGGTTACTCGCTGGGTCGTTGATTGTGAACGACCCCATGCTGAGAACGTGCGACGCGCCGGTTCGGTCGATGAGTTGAGCTAAGGCGACGTCGATCATGAATCGACCGATCTTGGACACCTCGTTGGGGGAGCTCCTTTCAGGGAACGAGTAGTCCACTTCCATGTCGTCGACACTCTCGACGTCCAGAAGGGGGGTAAGAAAGTGCCTACCATTGCCCACATAACTGATGATCTCCCAGTCGTTGGCTACGACGTCAATGGCCAAAAGAATGGCGCAAAAGAGTCCGGCTACGCGCGTCACCTTGGTGCGAATCGATTTGAACCGAGGTTGAAACGTAGAGAATGTTTTCACACCCAAGCCGCGGTGCAGAGGTCCCGTCGGGGGAGTAGCAGCGGCAATGAGGGACTGCATTGACATGTGTCGTCGTCCTTGGTCGATTGAGCAGTGAAGTAAATATAGAACTTGGTTATAAGAAAGGTGTCGTTTGGTTTCTTATCAAACACTCTAATATTTCTTATTCCCGGTAGCTCTACTATTAATAGCAAAATGTAGCGGGGTACAGTGTGGCAACAAATCATGTCATCGCTATCTACGCCACATGGAATGTCGAATCCCGTAGAATCTTCATTTCGAGCCCCAAAGCTTGCAATTCCCGCTTCTCCGCGTCAAACATGCGAATGTGGCCTTCTCTATCTTGAACAATCAAGTATATGTCGCGGCTACTGGCGTGGTCAGCTGTTGCTGTGGACTCGGAGCTTGCTCGGATTTCTTCGTCAGCCATTGGCGACACGGTGGCGGTCGCGTCTTCTTTTACACGTCGACTTGCAGCTGACCCGCGTTTCGAAGCAATCGACGAATCCGACTCTCTACCGCCATTGGGGTGGTGGCTGTGAAAGTGGCCAGAGACAGTTGAAGGCGCTTTCGTGGCTACTACAAGCCGCACGGCCTGGGGGTGTTCTTGTAGCCCGAATCGCAAGACATGGCTCGACAGAAACCACTGCATCGTACACAGTGCCCGCGCTCGCACCTCGACGCTCGTCCCGGCATACCCCGGTCGGACGACGAAGTGCATGTCGTCGTCGCATAGAATGGACGTCGAGTTGAACATATGCTGACGGCCCAGCGAGTTGCTGGCCAGTTGACGCCACCACGCTCGGTTCCACGTGTGGTCGAGGAGTAGGATAACCACCAAGTTGGCCACTATCGCAAGCAGTAGTGGCCCCGTCGCGCGAATGTACCAACTGTCGAAAAAGTCGACAAAGATCGCGTCCAAGTTTTGCGTCGTCGAGACCAAGTCGCATTGGACCGAGTTGCCGTACTCGATAAAGGTATTCCGAGACGCCAAAACAGCATAGGAGAGGTAAATCCACGTGACCGAGCTAAAGTTGAGCCATCCCATGACCACGTTTTGGCCAGTGTACTGCGACTTGTTGACAAAGTGACACAGAAACTTGCTGACCTTCAAGAAGAGGCAGTTGAGCCACAGCCAGCGTAGACTGAAGGCCATGAGTCGCAGCTCGATCCATACGTTTGTTTCTCCTTGACGGTGCCACCGATAGAGCGTTCTTGAGAACAACATGGCAATGTTCTCGTCGAAAAGCACGGCCAGGGTATACAACAACACCAGCACGTCGCTGTTGAAGCAGATGTAGGCAAAGTCAAACGCGCCACTCGGGTGGCGGTACTGCGCGGGGGCCACGAGGTGGATGAGGCGCTTGAACCATGAGTCGACATCCCCGGGCTCTGTCCACCGCACAGTCTTCTCGCTGGCTCCAAACGCTCCAAGCACCATAACCACGCACACAAATCGAACAATGAGCGAGGCCATAGTCCCCCAAGTTCGCTGAAACATCATTCCTAGGCCGTGTTGGAACCCAGGAACGTTGACACTGCTGGAAATTGTCACAGTGCTGGCCGTGATGTTGTACGAGTACACAACGGAGCACATGTCGAGTCCTAGTTCAGTGTAAGGCGTACACGAGTACACAACGGAGCACATGTCGAGTCCTAGTTCAGTGTAAGGCGTACACCCCCCGAGCAATACGATGTCGAGAAAAACCGATACATGGACACGTTGAACTGTGTCACTTGACCTGGGGGTGGTAGAGGGAGGGGGGTAGTGATCCGTATGTCGGCGAAGGCTGGGCTAGGCACATACCCCAGATCTTGTAGCTGCTTATCATTTGCGCCTGGTGCTGCGACGTGGGACGTTACACTCGAGCCAAGCAGGTGGGTTAGGGTGTTGCCACGGAGATAGGTAATCCCATCCTTGACTGTGCCCAAGTGAATCGAATTGTTCTTGGAAATGGCAGTACCGAAGACAGGGTAAGTTTGGCGTAAGCTCCCACAGAGGTTGCTGGAGGGGTCATTGATTGAAAACGACCCCATGCTGAGAACGTACGATGCACCAGTCCTGTCGATGAGTTGTGCCAGGGCGACGTCGATCATGAACCGACCGATCTTGGACACGCCGTTGGGGGAGCTCATTGCAGGGAACGAGTAGTCCACTTCCATGTCGTCGACACTCTCAACGTCCAGAAGGGGGGTAAGAAAGTGTCTGCCATTGCCCACGTAGCTGATGATCTCCCAGTCGTTGGCTACGACGTCTATGGTCAACAGGATGGCACAGAACAACCCGGCTAAGCGATTTACCCTGGTGCGAATGGATTTGAAACGAGATTTGCATGTTATGGCATCCAAGCGGCGGTTCAGGGCTCCTGTGGAGGGAGAAACGACGAGGGAGGGCATGGAGGGGAGGTGTGTTTCTTTCTCGGTAATTTGGGCAATGACATGACTCGACGATGCAGGTTACCATTGGTTTCACTTCGTTACAGCAAGCAGCGAAATAACACAAGAACTATAAATAGTGATTGTTGTTGGCTCTTCTACAAACCCAATAACACCCATTTCCTGCTGCTACAGTAGGCAATGAATGGTGCAGATGCTCGTAGAATCTACACAAAAATACAGTAGGGGTATACTGATATCTGATATACACTACTACTGTGAACTACTAACGATATTGTGATTCTCAACTACTAACGTTAGTCTAACGTATTGATAATACACTCGAGATGATGTTATTGCTGCAAAATGACTGATGTGTTATCGTTCCTAATGCGTATATAACCGACAAATGACATACCAGTCTATAAATATATACCGCGCACAACGCATTCCTCGTCGTATGCTCGTAACAAGTCATGCATTGAGCCCCTTTCAACACTGACAAAGTTAACTCGATTGGACACGCACCGGTGTGCTCGAAGTAACGCATTAGACACCACGTCCATAACACTATAAACGCTGGTAGTACTCGGGTAATCGATTAACGACCATCGTCACGCCACAGATTTCAGAATGCAACGTGACACACCCAAGATGTCATGGCAATGCGACGGGAAGTGTAACTATTAATAGGACAAAAACACTAGGAATCTCAGGTTTCTCAAAACCCTTGGTTGCACCAGCATTGTTAGCTCCAACCACGAAACCCCTAAACCCTGGTACAATTTGTTGCCCTGCCAGGACACCGTATCGCACCTGCAAGGCAAGAATGGGCTTGTCCACTGAAATTCATTGTCGTTCTTGACATGTCCATGGTCGCCGTTGGATATGACAGTCAAACGGTGGCAAGATCATTGCAATCCACATATTCTGGTTTGGTTACGACGGTAGTTGTCGACATTCCTATCGTTTTTGCATGCAGCCATTCTTTGTGGTGGTCATGAGCAACTGCAGTTTGCTCACGTAGGAGTCTACCCTCTGGTAAGGCTGTGGGGAGTGCAGCATACAACAGCAACTGCAAAATCATGAACTGGTTCACAAAGTCACAGCATTCAACAACCAGTGCATTATGTGCAAGCAAAACATATCCTTTGGTCACATTCATCCTCCCATCCATATTATTGCATGGTGTTGATATGGTGAATAATACCAACCGCTAGCGTCCGTGACCAATAATCTCCCCTCGACAGTTCACGAGATTTCTTCGGTTGACCGCGGCGCACCTAAATACCCCTTGCTCCAATTAACCTCTACCGATAATTTAAACCACTTTGGACTTGTTATCCAAGTGTAAATTGCGAATCTCGAAGGATCTTGACTTCCACACCCAGCGCTTGCACTTCGCGCTTGTCCGCGTCGATCAAATGTACGTGCCCTTCTTGATCTTGGACCAAAAAGTGTACGTCGCCCATCGCATCGAACGTTGTTGCCGACGACGGCGTCACCTTGTCCAGCTTAGCTTCTGACGCAACGTGGATCGAAATCGGCGTCTTGGCGCCGTTTGTTGTCGACGTTTTCCTCAACGCAGTCGGCTCCTCCGCCAGGCCAAAGCACAGCAAGTGGCTCGTAAAGTACCACCGCATGGTCGACATGGTGCGCGCTTTGATTGTGATCGTGGCAGCGACCCCGCCGCCCTCCCCCGACACATGCAGTCCCGAATCGGTGATAATGGACGACGAGTTGTACATGTGCTGACGGCCGAGAGACGTCTTTGCTACGAGTACCCACCAGTGCCGGTTCACAACGTGGTCAACACACAGCACGAGCAGCAAGTTGCCAAGCATGAGCATCGCCAGCGACGGCAGGCCGCGAATGTACCAGCTGTGCTCAAACTCGACAAAAATCGCGTCCAAGTCGTCCTCCAACGGCGTCACGTCCACACGGATCGAGTTGCCGTACTCGGTGTAGTCGATCCGTTCAAATAGAACAAACACTGTCAGGTACACCCATGTGATGCTGCGAAAGTTAAGCCACCCCATGACGACGTTGTGGCCGTTGAACCTGGCGGTATTGACGAGGTTGCACGCCAGTTTTAAAAGCTTGAGGATCGCCAGGTTGAACCACATCCACCGAAAGTCGAGCGCGTATAGCCGCAACTGCGTCCACAACTGGAACGACGCGGGCTTGGACCAACGACTCAGCACGCGCCCGTACACCATCGCAATGTCTTCGTCAAACATAACAGACACTGACAACATGAGTACCGTAAAGTCGCTGTTGAAGCAAAAGTATAATAAGTGAAACGCGTTGTTCACATGCCGGTATTGCGGCGGGCTAAACTTGTGCACCATGCGCTTCACCCACGACGATGTGAATGTCATGGTGTCGGTCCACTGGACGGTTTTCTGGCTCGCCGCAAACGCCGCCAGAACTGCGAGGATGCACAGCCCCCGGAGCCACAGCGATAGCACGGGCCCCCACCGTCTGAGGAGGATGATGCCCAGAACATGTGACTCGCCGTAGATCGCGCCACTGGAATGCACATGGAGTACGTTCGTGGATTCGTCGGTCGAGTACACGATCGTGCACGTGTCCATGCCGAGCTCCGTGTTGGGGGCACACCCCGAGCAAAACGACTTGCTGAAAAACCGGTACATGGTCACGTTCAGCGTCACAGTTTTGCCTTGGGTGGACACTGGAATCGCCGTGGTGAGCCGCATGTCCAGCCCTACTCGTCCGGCCACATACCCGAGGGACTCTAGTTTGGACGCGTTGTCTCCGAAGTGACCAAGCTCGGTGCCCAGCGAGTCGCCAAACACATGAGTCAACGTCGTGCCTCGAATGTACGTGACTTGATCTTGAACCGACCCGAGGCGGACCACCGACTTGGATGTGTTTACAAGGGGGTATGCATCGACCAACTGGCCGCAAATGTTGTTCTCGGGCGTGTCGATGGTGTGCGACCCGAGCGTGAGGTGATAATAATCTCCCCCTAAGTCGTGGACTTGATTCAATGCGGAATTGATCATGAAACGGCCGCCGTTGGAGGCCGACCATGGCGATGAGTCTGTGGGAAACGCATACGTCTGGACCAGTTCGTCGATCGAGAACGTGGTGAGGAGCGGCGTTAAAAAGTGCTTGGCGTTGCCAGTGAAGTCGTTCAGTTCCCAGTTGTTGCCGACGATGTCCACGAGAACCAAGAGTGAACATGAGATGCTCACTACGAGCACGAGGAAGCGAAGGGTCCTTGTGGCTGTGGCATGCAGCTTGGACGGCTTCTTGGTCAATTGCGCGGGGACCATGGAGATTGGTTTTTCGTTGTGGGTTTTCATTTGCGGCGCAACGGACAAGCTATTTTCAGCCTAGTGTAGTACACCGATTGAGGATAAATTTAGCGTGGCGCATGCCTACAAAAATGTATTAATTATAACGTTACTAGTAAATCATACGCAGCAGTCAATTGGTTCACGGAATACGAAGCACAAGCCTTCGCGATTGTGACATTCAAGGCAAGAACAGCATTGCTGGAAGTTCACGACATGCATCTTGGGACACATGTCTAGCCAGGCAGGCTAACGATTTTCAATCAAATGTCGGTTTCGAAGTACTGTACAGTAATGTCAATAGAAAATGCATTTCAGATTGGATACCACGTTTACACGTGGTACAGGAGGAAGGAAGGTTACATTGCGTTAACGTGGCGACTGACAGGTGCAGTTGTAATTGTCGTTCGTGTTGATCGATCTGAGGTTTGCTTCTGCGACTCGGTATTGCCATGACACAGGTTACAAGTTCATGTTCTACTTACTACTTGTACTTCGCCAACGACCTATTAATCTCTCGAGTGCGCGCTATTAATCTCTCGAGTGCGCGACGATTACTCAGCTTCTTACCCAAGTTGAAGGGTCGTCCCTTTCAAAACCTTGGGTTCCATACCAACAGTTTGCACTTCGCGCTTTTCGCTGTCGTACAATCGAAGCCATCCGTCGCGATCTTGTACCAGAAAGTGCAATTCCATCAATTCCGTCCCGGGGCCGGCATTCCTTCGAGCTGACGCTCCTGGTTGAACTTGACCTTTGGATGGGCTCGTTTGGAGCTTCGGCTTTGTGTTCCCCCTTACCAACATGGGCCCTGTCGACTGAAGTTCCAATATGCCGTTGCTCGCCATGGTCGTGGCAACCTTTGTGGCCACGAGTTTTCGAACCACACCTGGATCTTCGGGCAGTCCAAAGCATGTCAAATGACTAGTGAAGAACCATTGCATGGTGCTCAAATCTCGCGCTGGAATCGACAGAGTCGGATGGAGCCCTTCGCCGTGCACCAAGAGGTCCTTGTTGATGACAATGGACGTGGAATTGAACATGTACTGCCGGCCGAGCGAATTGGTGGCCACCACGCGCCACCACCTCCAGTATACCACGTGGTCGACAGTAAGTATCAACATCAAGTTGCCCAAGAGAAGACACACGAGCGATGGAAGGCCCCGCATGTACCAGCTGGACTCGAACTCGACATAAATCGCCTCGAGGTCTTCGCCCGTCGACAAGACGTTAGCCCGCACCGAGTTGCCATACTCAATGTACTCTGTGCGGAGCAGCACGGCGCCCACCGTCGTGTAGATCCACGGGACGGAGCTAAAGTTGAGGCAGCCCATGACGACGTTGGCGCCGTTCGTCCGATGCTTGCTCACGATATGGCTGATGCACTTGACGAGTTTGAGCAGCCCCAAGTTGAACCACAGCCATCGGATCGCTAACGCACACAGTCGCAACTCCATCCACCAATCAAACGGCGCGTTCGAGTACCAGTTGGTCGCGACCCGCGCGTACACCATGGCCACGTCTTCGTCAAACAACGTAGCCACGGAATACGCGAGGACCACGACGTCGCTGTTGACGCAAAAGTAAACAAAGTCCATGGCGTGACTGGTCTGTCGATGGATCGGAGGGGCGAACTTGTGGAGAAGCCGGGCGTGCCACGACGTCAACGACAGCGCGTCTGTCCACCGCACGGTCTTTTTGGTCGTGGCAAACGTCCCAAATGCCAACAGGATGCTCGTCAGGCGGACCCACAGCGACAGGATCGGGCCGAGCCGCCGCGTCGTGATTATACCCGCCTTGTGCCGAAGGCCAACAGTCGCCCTGCTCGACGAAACGACGAGATATTTCGTTGTGTCGTTGTATGAACGCACGATCTCACATGTGTCCAAGCCCAGTTCGGTGTTGGGTCGACAGCCCGAACAAAACGCTTTGCTGTACACTCGGTACATGGTCACATTGAGGGGGGTATTCTGACCAGAACTGTCGACGACGGGAATGGCCGTGGTAAATCGCATGTCGAGGCCAACTCGTGCTGGGGTATACCCCATGGCATCCAAAGTTGACGAGGGGGCTCCGGGGGGCGCGCGGGGGGCGGTGGTTGTGCTGCCAAACACATGACTCAACGCCGTGCCTCGCACGAACGTCACTTCGTCTTGGATGGTGCCGAGGCGCACGGTGACGTTGACCGCTGCGTCCACAGGATACGACCCCTTGAGGCGACCGCAGATGTCGTTGGCGTCGTTCAAAATGACAAACGAGCTCATGGTCAAGAGATAGTACTTGCCCGGGTTATGAACCTGATCGAGGACCATGTCTAGCATGAATTTCCCCACGTTTGAAATGGCTGCGGGTGACGACAGCGCGGGAAACGCGTACATGGAGCCAACGCTGTCCCGTGTCGTGGTGTCCAACAAGGGCGTTGTAAAGTGCTTGGCGTTGCCGACAAAGTCGTTGAGCTCCCAGTTATTGCCGACAATGTCCACGGCCATCAACGCTACACACACGACACTCAAGCACGTTCCAAACCACGCGACGGCATTCGACACAACATGGGTGAGAGTAGGTCTTGACATGGGTTGTTGCATGGAAGGACTTTCACTTGGGGACAGCAGTGACATCGACTTTAGACGCTGCATGGGAGCTGTCATGCGCAGCCGGCGCAGAGTGTTGGCAATTTGGTGTCGTTTTGCGGCTAATAATAGAGTACTGGACCCCAACGAAGTTTCAGTCTGTGCCAGCGCCATTACAATAACTGTTTGCACTGGAAAGGCCTCTAATCTTTGGTCCCAAATAGCATCGTCGTCGTTAACGGACGGAGTCTTTTCATCTCCTTAATCGCCCCTCACCACATTAATGCCAGCATTCCTTGGAGCTCGCTCTGATCGTGAAATCTCGTTTGACTCATGCTATAACATTGATCGCCGTGTTAAGATTTGAAACGGACGCAATCCCCTAGTACTGTACTGTACTACTAAGTATTTATAAAGTTAGGCAAGTTACAGTACATGTCGAACCCATTTTCGTGACACTCTCAGTATTTCTGCGGCCTTGGTAGACACAACAAATACTGTCGTTCTATTTGCAATGGGGGTGATCTTTATGCGCTCTTAGCTACTATTCGGTGCATGCAAGTGTCCTCGTTGGAATGCTCGTTCTACAAGCCGGCGCTGTCGATTCCGCAATGAAAGTCGCGACTTGTCGAGGTACTTCGTGTTGGCGTGGGCAACGCGCATGATGAGGCGGCGATGGTTGAGCAGCTGCCTCAGCCGCACCAACAACGCCATCTCTTGTCCCTTTTCAGCGACCAACCGCGCCAATTCGGCGTTGTCGTCGCAGTTGGCGTCCGCGTCTTCGGCAATCTCGTGCAAGCGCGCCATTGATTCGTTCACGTCGTTTCGACATTCCAGCAGCTTCTTGGCGGCCTCGATCATGGCCAGATGACACTCGGCTCGCTTTGATTGCAGCATCGCATCGAACACCAATGTCGCTGCCAGCTCCATGCTCAAGATGTTTGTCTACCCTCAGCACGGAGTAATGAAAAATCCCCAGAAACCCACGGTGGGATTTTAGCAATAATGCTGCGACACCCCGCCGTTGGTTTTTAGCAATATGCTGCGACACTCCGCCGTCGAAACACTTTCACATTGCAGTAAGTTACACACACCTGATTTGGCGGTGTCGTCGATATAACTGGAACGTGTATATTGATTGACAAACCGTCAACATGGAATTACTTGGTTTTTGTAACATCCAAGTTGACTATTTTGACGGATAGGGTTAGGTTAAACTATGATGACGTCTACTACGTAGTAGTTTACTGTTAATTCGAGTCGGATTGCCATGTGCCGTATCCGAATCCGTATAAACAGCCCTGAGACACTTCATTCTTGTTTTCGCTCCGGACATACAAAAATTATTATTAATGGATGCTTGAGCTTAACCTCTAATATATTAAGTGTATAAAACTACTAACTGATACAGGTTAATAATATTCAAGGAACTTGAATTCCTGTTATATTAATATTGCGATGTATACAAACATAAAGTGATACATACACAAAGGTAAGGTCAATGGCCCAATGAAAGCTGAATCATACAGTTAGTTATAAACGAGATATGAGATGAATGATTCTTCAATCGCGCGACTATTTATCAGGACGCCAAGACTTCATACCCACACGTTCTCTACTGATTGCTATGCATGCTTGTAGTTTTATTGTACTCGATCCAGTAGAAAAAGTGCAAGAAGTACACTTGCGAGGACCGACTTGGTATACTCATTTGGTATTCTCATTCATCGTACAAGGGGAGTTTGGAAACATCGAGCGGAGCAATTCTTGCTAACAGTTCGACGCCATCCTCAAAAACTAATGTCATCACTTCATGCTACTACTGCATATACTGCGCATTCCAAATTAAAGTCGTTTCATAATGGCATGTTTAATACTCGAAGTTCTACCAGTATCAATCTACCCTTACACTCAACGCATGGACGACTGCTCGCGGTCAAGAAGAACGCCCACCAATACAGTCCTCAACTATTAGTGCGTTCGTGTCCCTTCATTTAGAGTGCGTACAGTAGTATAGTTCACCGCAATTTATTGTGTTGCTGCTACTTGGATGTGCTGACGCCACGGGAATATATAAGATATTTCCAGCCACTCAAAATTACGTGATTTTTTGGGGTATATATTGAATGTGACAAGTTATTTTTGCACCAGAGAATTCCTGTATGAATCTATACTGGCAAGGATGCACTAACACTGTAAATGCGATGATGCAGATGTATGTATCTACCGACATCATTCTACAGTACCGGTACTGTACCTGCTGGTCTCTATGTAGACTTTTCGTATTGGACACATCACTCATTCCTAAACACACATATAATTGGAAGCTGGGGCTCCGTCGATTTCGTTAATCATGGTCTCATCCAACGCGCAGATAGGTCGTTACTGTATTTGCCCACAGGGAAAGGCGTCAATCGTTTGGACGGGACGAATGAATGTAGTAGTAATGTAGTATCGTACTGCAAGTAGTAACTTACTGTAAGTTAAACTTACTCGCAGAAATCACGAATCGACGACATCATTGGCATTACCTTCGCCCTGTGAATCTTTCGATCCCCTATATTCCTATACTAGTATATCCACCAGGTGTGACGATGACTCCCCACTTTAACTGCGGGTGATATATGCCCTAGTCCCCACTGTAATTGGCACTGTGAAAAAGTATTTTTTGCTGTTACTGATCGAACTTAGGCGGATAAAATGTCCACCGCGTTCTCGTCGAGTTGACATGAAACACCAGCAGCAATATGTGGCATTGAAGCAATGGGGTCATAACGAGACTGGAATACGGCGAGCTACTTCGAATTAAAATAACCAGAATTCGTCTTGAAAAATTTATGGAATACAATAGAGAGGTTTTGCAAGAGTCCTTTGGCGGTCGCGCTCCATTTATCTGCCAAAACTGGAAGTCGACCTGTCAAATTTTATGTAGAACACGAACGGGTCCTCTTAAATCTGATTGCCATTAAGTGCAGATCGCATTCCAGTCCGCTCTGTGATAACTGCATAACGTTATGATTGGCGGTTCTTGGCCAATCAAGAACAACTCCACCCAAACTTGACACATCAGGTTTGAGTGGCGGGTGGTGAATTCTTGATTGGCATGGAGACACCTCAGAGCCGCCGCGTCTTCAACGACAAAGCAGATCTCATGCTTCTTCTTCAGGTGAATGCTGCTTTGACGCCAAAAAGGCACTGAACCGCTTTGGGACATCGTCCAACGCCATGGGAATCAAGAAGTTGGGCAAGTAGGTAGCCCAAATTCTTAATTCCCATGACGCCGAAGCGAAAGTTCAGCAATGCGTTGGCGTCGGACATAGCATAGAGGTTGTACCGGATGTCTGGGATAACTGGGGGCTCAACTTAGCTTAACGCACACAGCACTAAGAAACGACGTTGCTGTGTCGTTGTTTCACCAAGGGGGCAAGCAAGGACAAAACTCCCACTGCATGAGCACATCCCTGGACAAAGTGATTTCCCGCCCTGGATGAATATCCGAATAAATGTTACTTAGACGGATATTTTGTGAGCAGAAGGTCAACGCGTTCGTGCCAGTGCTGACCATAAAATAATTTTCCCGTGAATATATTCATTTTTCGTTTAAAAATATATTGTTTTTTTGTCACGGCGGAGAGAATGAATAACTTATTTTTGGAGCAATCAAAAATAGGTTATTCGAACTTCTAGAGGTAAAAAATAAATATTCGTTGTGACATGAATAATTCATGGTTACCACGACACCTGGCTTCAAAACCACTCCTAGATATGGATGGTTATCAGCCATTAACCCAAAAGTGAATACGAATCATGAACATCGCCAGCAACAACATCGTACGCGGCCGCCAGCTCGCCGAGCTTTTCTTTACTCGGAATGCTCCTGGCAGTACGGACTGGACATGCCGGTGTGGCGCACGACGTTCACAGAAGGGGAGTGGGTACACCAACCTCGTATCGCATATCACCACCGACCAACCCGGATATGTTGCATTTGATGCAACCAACCCTCCTAACGCCTCAGCTCTATTTGAGATCATGGTCCCACGACATGTACGTACAGCGTTTGGTTGGTTGTATTGGATTACATTGTGTTTGCTACCATTTTCGTTTGTGTCAAATCCAACCGTCCGCCGCTTCGCCAACTTTGACTCGATCTCTCGAACTTCGTTCATGAAGTACATGCACGGACTAAGTGCTCTCGTCGAGAAGAAGGTGGCACTTCTACTACCTGAGAAGTTCGCCCTTGTGTTCGATGGTCGGTCGTGTGGCTCAATCCATTACCTTGCTCTGTTTGCGTCCTACCCGTCCAGAGATGTAGTTGGCTACTCTCGCGTACTACTGTTATTTGTACCAATCAATGAGGAGGAATCTCTAAGTGCGGCTGCCCACGTGGAGTTTACTGAGTTTGTCCTGGGTTTGTATGGGAAGTCCTGGAGCAATGTCATCGCACTTATCGGAGATAACTGCTCCACCAATGTAGCTCTTGCACGACTCGCCGGGGTGCCTTTTATTGGATGCGCCAGCCACCGGTTTAACCTCTTTGTGTCCGATATGCTCACCAACTACGCGACTGTTATTGACAAAGACAAAGCTCTTATGACCAAGCTTCGTTTAACCCTACCAGCCGCTCGTCTGCTTCGTATGACCCCCCTACGTGCGATTATACTAAGTGCGACACGCTGGAGTTCGACGTTTCAACATGTTGAAACGGTATATTGAGCTTAAGCCATTCTATTGGCTATTGCTGACGATAGTATCACGACTTAATGTGGTGGAAGATCGCGAAGTGACGGCCCTGCTAGTCACTCTATAAGACCTCAACTCGATTACGCTCGCCTTACAAGGTGATGAATGCTCTCTTTTCGAAGTGCGCCAAACCTTCGATACGGTTATCGAAGATGCAGTGGGTCGTTTAGGTCCGAGCGCGCGAGTTGTCAAAAACCCAAGTTTTAAGAGCGCCATTGTCAAGATCCTCCGCGGCACCGAGACAACGATGACAGCTGAAGAGTGTGAAAGCGTGATCAAGCTGCGCAATGAAGAAACTATCGAATCCAGCGCGGCGGCCGTGGCGCTTCCTTTGATGTCTCTGGCCGAGCGGGCGTTGAAAAAGAAGAAGGTGACGCGCGTGACGAGCGGCTTCATGGATTGCCGGTTCTTGTGCCTAACGTCCAACATGTGTGAGCGCTTCTTTTCGTCTACCAAGTTGGCCATAGGAGATTGACGTTGCAGCATGACCCCGAAAACTTTCGAGGAGCAAATGTTTTTGCATGCTAATTAATATATCAACCTTTGGACGATTGAAGACGTTCAAGAAATGATGAGCTCCGTTGAGTAAGGTATCTAGTTCTATCTTACTGTACTGTTAATCCTGTTCGATAATACATGCATTGCATATTCTGTTTGAATTATTCAAGTAAATTATTCATCTGGGTGGGGGGCACGAAATTCGTGCAAGTCAACTCTGATATTCTGTTCGAACTGCCTCTGACACAAAAAGCAAGGCAGAAGGCGACCGCGAGCGGACACTTGCAAAATCTCTCTAATATTCAACCATCCAACCATACTAGAAACGATTTAGTATCACTGAACCTGGTCCAAACCATTTAGCTTGCCATGTACTACCGGTAGTACTGTAGCTAATAGATCACGGCAAGCCATGGATAGAATGTGCTTAGGTTGTAAATAGAAACAAACGCTGCAAATGGTGTTGAGCCTTGGCAGCACTACATCGCTCATACAACGAACTCGATAGAAGTACTTGGCTTGCCGTGTAGGTGAGCAACACGGCAAGCCAGACAACTGTGTATGTACGTTGCCTAAGGAAAGGAATAGCAGGATACACGGTTGTTTGAGCCTGAGACTACACTCAGGCAGTGTGTGGCATTCAGTGTACTTACGTGCCTGGGCTTAACTTCACATTATGCGACGGATATGACGTGGCAGTCTCACAGATCACCGCACCGACAACCGCCATCACATTGCAAACCACCCACATCAACACTACGCAGGGAATACTACATTAGTATCCTCATTTATGCCAGTACTATGCGAATATCGCTTACTACCTTATCTTTAAGGTGGAGATACCTTGGAATCTTCCCAACTATCAAACTGACTACAGCAACCAAATAACAAACCACTCACTTGAGTACTCAGCATGCAATACTACTTCAATTCATTTGATTCTTCCTTCGACCACTACTCTCACCTACCTTGAGTTATACGCATATAATGACGGATTCACCGGTGGTGATCTGGTATCTTCACAGTCCACCGAGCCGATAACTGTAGCCTTTCGGGGACACAAAATTGAGCACTGCATACTATTTTAATTCCTACAATAAATGGCCTAAACTCTCGTCTAACCTGATGCTACACGCGACTACTTATTTATTTAGGCGTAGATGACTTGGATTCTTATCAGCACACCGAGCGACCATGGTCGCAACACGGCAGTAACTTACAGTTATTCAGGGGTAGAATGGAGTACTAAATCGGTTCCTATGATTCAACTGATAGAATCCTCGTTTACTAACGTTAGGCGGGAACTCATGTGTGCTGATCTATAAGGCAAATCGATTTACTGTTAGCTTTGACACAACTATCCCACTTGCTATGGAGCACACTACACCATTTTTCGTTTAACTGTAAGTTCAGGTTTTCCGGTATATTTCGTCCGACGCACCACTGATTCAGGCTATGTGCGTTATGTTCGCCAAGCATTCAATATATTTCGTCCAGACCCTTCTTCGTTGCATTATATTTCGACTAATGTCCGGTATATGTCACCCCACAACCAGTATATTTCACACGTTGTTCAAATGATGTTCCATCTATTTCAATTTTCGAAGCAAATCAAGTAAATCGCAGGTGATGGATACTTGTCTACTACGTAGTAAATCATACCATACAGTAGATATTGTGCTTTTGAGCTAAACTTGGCATTTTCGGTAGATTGGACGAACGACATGAAATCGTCGAGCGTCATTTTACGTGAACTAAATATACTCACTGTGACTCCTGCCCGATACAACGTTGAACTCTTTGTGAAATGGAGAAGCTTGGCAATGCACCGGATACACCTGTAATTTCATTGATGGAAAGTTTTTTTTCGAAAATTTCATTGGCTACTTCGTTCCATCCATTACTGCGTCGATTTATCGAAATACTTGGAACATCATTTGAAATATATTGAACAATGTGTGAAATATACCGGCTTTGGGGTGACATATACACCAGACATTAGTCGAAATATAATGCAACGAAGAAGGTTCTGAACGAAATATATTGAATGCTTGGCGAACATAGCGCACATGGCGTGAATTAGTTGTGCGTCGGACGAAATATACCGGAAATAACCTGAACTTAAACGAAAATGGTGTAACTAGTTAGTAAAACAAAACTTACTTACACGACACTGTTAGTTGAACGCATGCACTGCTAAAATGCTTACCCAGGAATAAAACTGACATTACACGAGTCATTTGACATATAGGATGAGTTGACGTGGGCTCTGCACAAGTATGCGAGAGTGGCTACGTTATGTAGCAAGCAATGTACTCTACAGTACAGTAGTTGTACTCATGCAATACGATTTCTATTCCTTGGATTATTCTACTAGTTAGCACATGTAGCCTGGCACTACACGAGTGTTTTATCCTTTAGCTCGAATGACGTGGCATCATGGCATACAATAAGACCGACAACTTCTGTCACTTGTCATTAAAGTGACAACATGCCATCAAATTGAATTACATTGTTTTCAGGTACCAGAATACCCTCATGCACGTGAATCTGTTTTGGCATCTACGATAGATATGATGCTGTATCTGGTGCACTTGCAATCTCTCACGAACATTGAGTCTCAAACGATATCACTCGACACAACAAAAATGCAAAAAGTGTACTGTAACGTACATTCTGGATTTGAACCCACGCGTTTCTACCTACAATGTACAATCCCAACCCTAGACCGCTTGACCAATTGTGATCGTTACAATCCATTGCATTCGCCTGGATTTGATTTAACGAGCAAGCTCTGCTAGTGCACCGCCGCATTTTCTATAATGGAACTATTACAAGCAGCTATCACGTTATGTCCACAGGTTCCTCCTTATTAGTAGTGTCTGTCATTTAGCGAATCTTGTTTGAACAACCAATGTCCTCGGAATACATTTAACTTATACTAGTACTGTATTGTAAATAACTCATAAATACATTTAGGGCGAGTCTGGATGCCACAGATAATTTTACGTCAAATAATATTCTGACAGATATTTCCCGTTCCAAATTGGAGTTACATAAAAATATATAGATAATTCAATTATGTCCTTTGAATGCCATTTCGACTTCTGAATTATAAATAAATGATTGGCGATTTGCGCGCGCACAAACAATCACACAACATGGTTGATCGACGCTTCGTTGCCCTGTTGGTACGGCGGTGGGTCTTACGACGACGCAGGGATCTCTGCTCAGTACTTCCGATATTACCACGCGTCCTTCGTCATGAAAACTCCTAAGCGAGTGTCCATACTCGGCGGCTCATACTGTGTCCAAGCGATGCTCCAAGGACGAAAGTGCATTCGTCGAAAACTACTTTCGCATGCCAACAGTCATCTTCAATGCACTGGCTCAAGTGCTGCGCACCCACGGTGGACTCTACAACTCACGACATACAGTATCGACGTGAATGAACAAAATCGAATGTGCAGCACCAAATCGGCCAATGAAAACCCACAACACTAATCAAGTAGCGAATCAAATGCACTCGTCGACCCATTCAACACCGAATTAGTGTGTGACTGAAATTTGTGTGATACTGGGCGATCTTTACATACAAAGTCAGGACAAAGAATCGATTGATAGATTTGGCGAATCAGCACAAAAGTCCAAATTTTGGATAAAACGACAATACTAGTAACTACGTACTGTACTACTAGCATACCAGTACTTAAGGAGTCTTGATTTTCCAAACTTACAGTTAACTGTAAACCTTAATTCGAACTTCGAAGCTTGTAGACTTTGCTCGGAAGCAAGTCGGAAAAGTGATGAAGTCATCAATCACACTTTTGGCCTCGAAGTCTGAAAACTTTCCAAGCCAATCAAATTGCTCTGTTGAGGGTTGCTTGCAAAATTTTCACTCACACCAACATGATCCGACTCGCTTCAGCCAACGCATAGGTACCGGTAGTTAAGACTATCTACTGTTAGGATAGTGCAAAAGATCGGGCGTGTGCAGTGATGCAGGACGCTTGTCTTCAGTTGTAGATCAGGGCAGTACATCACAATCTACTCGCCGCGACCGCGCACCAAGCCTCCGAGGACTGCCGCCTGATCACCCCAAGGCCATTGAAAATACTATATTTTACTTATTTGTGCTCAAGAGAAAACAAGATCATTCATTTCACAAGGACTTATGGAGTGAGTTATTTATTGGTGCCTGCTGCCCTGTTGAATTATTTATTCCCCCCTGTGTCCGGTGCGAATAAATTATTTGAATAATTCAAAACAACTTAAATAAGCATATTCAATGGGTACGTACTGTATGCTACTGTATGCTGTTATCGGAATGAAATGAACTTGCAAATGCTCGTTACTATATAGTACTACTGATTACGTAGTACTTCGAAGTAACTTGCACATTTGAGACCAACAACTTAAGTCACAACGGTGGTCGCCAATTTCCCCCTTCGTACAGAGAAGAATCGCGCATACATTCTTCACGTTGGGACAATAAAGCGGTAATGAAGGAATAAGCTCGGCAAAAGCCTTACCACGGAGGGTGTTCAAAGCTGCCGACATCAAGGCTATACTATGTAATAATGCGCCGTAGTTAGAGCTCTTTTCGTAGTATTGTGAATTCGCTATAAACTTCCAAAATTCGCGCGGTTTGTCTACAGTGAACGACGAATCAATATTGAATCATGCTGGAGTTCTGATTGGTTGAATTTACTTGTCCTCTCTGTAAGAGCCAAATTAGCCATTAGCGTCGTTTCGTGATTCGATGGGGTCTGGAAATCTGTACCGAATCCACAATACATGTAGTTAACTTTTGCCGTTCAATACTTGGGGCCAATCGGAAGCTTGTCATCCTAGCAATTGTCCAATAAGATCATTGAAAATGCCTACGAATAATTTGGTCGAAATGAATCATTTACTTTACGGCTTCAAAAACTTGAACAATTTATTTATTTACGGAACAGTTGTAGATTATTGACTCAAGGACTGAATTACAAAGAATAGTTTATTTTATTTAAATTATTGAATACTTGAAGTAGTATTCATTTTAGATTATTTTTTGAAGGGCCTGGTGGACGACGCGCGGCGAGCTCGATCCTGGCTACGTAAACCTCTGTTTGGCCGCCACGATACTTAGCGATCAAACATAGGGAGGATCTTACCTCAAGATCCTCAAACTTCGAAAGCAGTGGGCTACTGAGTCCCTATAGTCCATAACTTTCGATGACTATCGTTCTATAACGTCGCATATAATGTACAAATCCACACTCACCATGTCCTCATGTGTCTCGCGCTGAATTGCGCGCAATGAAGTCATACCGGTAGGCACATGCTAAGAACAGGAGATGGGGTAAAGGATGGTTTTGGATTGAAGTGACGGGATTTACTTTTCAGACTTGCTAAATCAAAATTCTTTAAACTTCCAACTTCAGACATCGCGATAATCGAACAAGTACAAAGTATGTAAACTACTCACATTTCGAACTTGCTAAAAGTCTCTAATAGTAGTACCGGTAGTATTCCTTAGAGTACTACATATTACTACAGTAGTACGGTACAGAGGTAGGAAAAATAGTATTATTATATTATTTCAGTAAAAGAGTTGCAAAGAGGAAATATTATTTATTTTTATTTGACATAATACAGAATAAATAATTCTATCAGCCAGTCCAAAGGAAATACTTATTGACAGAGAATAAATCAACAATAACCTCTGAATATTTGCAAGTCACAGCAGACGATACATGTACAGTACCTTCAACCTCCACTATATATAACTGGTCCTTAGAATCATCATCAAGTGTTTGTATCGCCACAGTTTCCGCCTGCTGAGGCTTGCCGTTTAACGTAATCATTATCAAGTACTGTATAAAGTTGTCACAAATTCTGCGCGATTCATAGATCACAAATTTCGCGCGAAATTTCATTGGCTTTCCCTATTCCGCAGAAAGCACGAAAATAACAAGAAAAATAATGTAGCCAATCAGCGACAAGCATTTCCAGATTGACCAATGATCGTGATCGGTTTGAAATCTGTACCAAATCAATAATACTGTACTGCCCGTCATATTCAATCCACAAGGCTAAACTGAGTTTTTTGGGTGGAACTCTCTTGAAGTCCTCAGCACCTTTCATGGTACTATCGCCAATCGCCTTGGGGGGACTTGAGAAGCACAAGTGTCGCCAGCAGCAACATGTTTAATACAATGTACTTGCGCAAAGAACGCGGTATATATAGTGACTGGGTTTACTACGATGGGACTACTACTAGTACGGTGCGTTGTGTCGCCTGCTATACAATCAGGTTGACGTCGGCGGGGGGGTCGTGACGTGGCACTGCGCCTTCGTTCGGGTCAATCGAAGTGCGACACGTTGGACACGTGGCGTTCACGACGAGCCACTCGTCCACACACGCTTGGTGAAAGTGGTGCTTACATGGGAGCACGCGCAGGGTTTGGTCGTGGATGTACTCGTTTAGGCAAATGCAACAGCTCGCGTCCTACGTTTATATTGGACAAGTTAGACATGCCCCAATTATAATTAAAACAAAATTGAAAGTCAGATGTGAAATTAAAAAAAACTATTTTTAAAAGATTATGAATTTAAAAAAAGAGTAGTTTATGAACCTTTCTAACGTTATATTGTTGGGTTTTTAAATACTGTGAATTCGCAATAAACTCCCAAAATTTCGCGAGGTTTGTCAAATCAATATTGAATCACGCTGGAGTTCGGATTGGATGAATATACTTGTCCTTTTCAGCCAATCAAATCCACTCAAAATTGGATTAGCCAATAGCGTCGATTCGTGATTCGATTTGGTGGCGAGATTCAAGTCGACAGACAGGGTTTGGAAATTTTTGTACCGAATCCACAATAAACTGGAGAGTCTTGCATTATGTATGTACAAGTATTTGGCCAATCAGATTGAAGGAAACAAGGAAACGACGAATCGGCAAACGTAGGTAGCCAATCAGATTGCAGGAACCCATCAGTCTCCACATCAAATTAGTGTATGACTTTAATTAGTGTGCTTACAAGCCAACGTTTTACATACAAATGCCAGCCCAACGAATCCAACATAGATTTGGCGAATCAGCACACTAATGCCCAAACATGTATTTGGGTACAAGGGCAATACAGTCACGTATAACGCTACTACATTGAATAGTGTAGGACAAAGAAGATAGTTGCCCACAAAGAGTGGTAGAGGGAAACAAAAGTGAACGTAAACATATTGCCAAATCGATTCGAAACTACTGGAGCCGTCAGCAGAATCGAATGTCTAAAGAGAATGGATTCAATAACCTCCTAAGCCAATCAAATCACGTTTTGTGAATTTCTGCCAATCCAAACATTTGACTCGATGCTGTATTGGGCAAAACCATATATATATATATATACTAATCTTTGTGTAGTATATATATATATACTAATCTTTGTGTAGTATAGTTTGTACAAGCTTAAATTGAATAATGATTACATGGATTCGAATGGTATTATTTGGCGACAGGAAAACTCACAAGTCGAAATTTGGGTGAAATGCAAAACAATACCTCGTCGGGAAACATGGACGATGCATATGGCACGCTCGGCAGCTTGGCAATGATCTAGCACCACCACGACAGACGATATCAACAACCTGGATTAGAACATGCCAAAAGGTTTGACAAGTAGTTTCAGTAAGCATTTGCACCGAGTATACACAGGACAAACAGGAATGTGCCGGCCACGCACCTCCGCGGTGGCTCCTTTTCCGCGCATGGGGTCTTGCATTCGATTCAAGAGGCGAATGAGACAGGGCAAGCAAAAACACACGATGGGGAGCAGCGCCACGAGGATCAAACATGGGAGGAAGATCTTGGCGTAGCAGATCGTGACCATGGCAAAGGCCATGTTGTACAGGTGCCCGCCGGCCTTGGTGGAGCTGTGCTCTTCGTCGCTGATGATCCACATGTTGCCGACTAAGAACCAGAACAACCCGAGCAATTCGAGCGAGTACTTGATCGAGTTCAACGCGCTTTTCACGGCGGGGGACGTAGCCCATGGCACCGTAGCATGGGAGTGGTCGTCGGGGGCGACCGCCGTCGTCTTGTACACTACCCACTCGACCACGACCGTGAAGAACAAGTGGAGCGTGTGCACGAGTGTCCAGTACTTGAGCCGATTGCAATTCGCCAGTTCGGGGTCGTTCCAGTACATGCCCATGATCACTGCTGAAGCCACGACCTGCGGGATGTTGATCACGGCAGACGCGACCAGCAGCAGCCATGTGCTTCCTGCGTTCCGCGCACCTTGGACACTCGTGTTGAGCACGTTCAGACGTACGTCGCGGACCTCTTCGTGTGACGGCAAGGCATTCAGAAGCCTGGAGCGGTCCCCAGAGATGGATTCTGTGCCGAATCGTGACGATGAAGGGCTAGCGGTATGTGCCACGGTGGGCGCGCGCGGACTCAAGTCGTTGCGCAATCCTTCCTCGGCCGCCATCATGATTGTCTTTGCAAGCCTTGTTCCTTTCGACGTTCTATAATATCCGGATACCGTAGGTAATGTATGCGGATATTGACCCATGCTGTATCTAAGCAATTTTCTCGTAACATTTTGGTTAATTCCCCCATATATTTCGTGGTTATTTGCAATATGATGGATTACATTACGCAACGTGGAGGTGATATCCGGATATCCCTTGTATTTATCCGGCAATACCATCTTCAAGGGCGTCATGTGTGCCCATCTTGGCAAGACAAAAGTAGCAGTCACACACAAGGATACTGTATCCAATGTTGCGATCTCTCGTGCGCGGCCCTGCCGCCTCGCTCTTCCCCGCCGCCGCGATGGCGTCCTATTATGCCACCTCCCATGGCAATGCAACTACCCGAAACGAGTCTTCTGTTGGATTTGTGCGCCAACCTGCCCGTGCCATCATTGCCAACCCAGGTAAGTGTACATCGCATCGCCTACACACACACATCTCTCTCTCTCCAAGGATAGCCACGCACTTATGCAATACTGTACACATTGTAGATGCGTTTGCGGCCAAGTTGGGGCGCATGGCCGCCGACGGCCCATCGCAACTGCTCGTGATTGCAGACTTTGACTACACGCTGACGCCGTACCACACTCCAACAGGCGAACACGCACACTCTTGCCATGGAATCATCAGTGGTAGCGGGTTCCTTGGCCACGAGTTTCAGGCCAAGGCGAACGCGTTGTTCCAGCAGTTTTATCCCATTGAGATCTCGCCACTCTTGACCCAGGACGAAAAGGAACCGCACATGGTCCAGTGGTACAGTGTCACAGTATGATAGCAAATTGGTCATCTCACATTTGGGGCTATTAGGTGGGAACGGTCGCACAAGATCATGGTGGACTATGGACTGCACGCGCATCACATCAAGGATGCCGTCGCCAACGCCGACATTACATTCCGGGACGGATTCCAGCCATTGTTTGCATCGCTCGCTAAAGCCAATGTGCCGACGTTGATCTTTTCCGCGGGACTCGCAGGTACAACAATATGCGTTTTGGTTGTCTTGGCCTTCAATGATATTACACGATACGAAGAATGCAGGTTGTCCAGATCGTGATATATATTGTCTTTCATTTATCCCAAAATTTGGACTTTAGTGCTGAACCGCCAAATCTACCGATCGATTCTTCTTTGTATTGAATTTTGTATGTAAAGTGGTGTCCAGTGGTGATTGGTATCACACTAATTGAAGTCACACACTAATTTGACGTGGATCATACTTTCCTGCAATCTGATTGGTTCAAATATTCTGCCGATTCTTGTGTACTGTACATTTGTTGATGTCGATTCATTCTCCATGTCGCTCCAGTTTAGAATATACACAACAATATATTTTGTGAAAATGGATATGATATGGTGATGATGTTGGCACATGTATATTAAGCGCACTCGCCATCATATTGTTGTTGGCAACGTCGTGGTAGAACTTATTTGTGTTCACGAGATCGAAACCCAAATCTGTCGTCGTGTTGATATATAATATAGGTTGGGAGTGACTGTAAATCAAGGCTTTTTTTGTTTTATTTGCTTTTGATTAAAAAAACTTTTTTTTGCATGTTATACCGTGATGTGCAGTTGAAAATATATCTTTTTTAATAGCATTCTGACGATTCCATGAATATATGTATTTCTTTGGGATATATTGAAAACGACATTTCGTAGATGTGATCCAAGCCGTGATGAACAAGAATTGGGGGGCTTCGTTTTGGACGCCCAATGTGCACGTGATTTCAAACGTGATGGAGTTTGACCCGACCACGGGACGCCTCTTGGGGTTCCAAGAAAAGGTATGTATATATTATATATATATATATCAAACGTATAGTATATATATAACGATCGAATGTCAAATATACATGCGTGTGTCAAGATATATCAAGAATTTCAGTGTATTTTTTTATTTTTATAGTATCCTTATTTTTATAGATATATTTTGATAAATCTTCATCTGAATTTCAAGTTCAAGTCCCTCTTTTCTCGTTTTATATTATAATTAAATAATATTAAAAATTATAAATTATGTTAAATATTCTTTTAAAAATAGTTTTTTTAATTTTACCTTTTGTTACAAAAGTTGATCGTATGACTGCTGCTACTACATATCAATCATAACTGTATGGAAGTCAAATATATAATCAACGACTATATCTCAAAAAATAAATAAATATATATATATTTCAAAATATATTTCTCGACCATACGTAGCTGATCCATTGCCACAACAAAAACACGGCAGTCGTGCGGGACACGCCATTTTGGGACGAGTGCCACAGCCGCCGCAACGTGGTGCTGCTGGGGGACTCGGTATGTCACGATGACGTGATCTCGATATATGACGTTATAGTAGGTTGGAGATGTCAACATGACGCAAGGGCTAGACGGGAAGGAAGTGCTTCGCATTGGCTTTCTCAACGCACACATTGAAGAACGTATGGCCGAGTACTTGACGCTGTACGACGTGGTGATTGTCAACGACGGCACTTTGCACTTTGCGCACCTTGTGGTTGACCTCATCAGTCGTCAGAGTGATGACGTGGCAGCGCCGTAAACTACTAGGAATGTCATCGTGACAGGGTCGTCCCGTCGGCAGGACTACACTGTACCCCATCCACCCACCTCGCCGATTCAGTTATGCGATATAAATAATACTACTCGATTAAATGCGAAGTTACATCGAGATGCTCTGAACCGTACACTTGACGTAGCATGGCCAACGTACGGTCCAGAATCGACGTGACTTCATGCGACGGGGTGTAGTTGTCTGTCTGAGACGTGGCAATAGTGATCAAACTGGGACAAACTATGGGGTCATGGTATCAGGATATTTGTAAGAGCTGAAAACCAAATAGATTTGGGATACCGTCCAAGGAATGCAAGTACGTTTGCATTTCGTCTAACATGGGCTCTATATTAGGATTCACATGCATGGGTAGGTCCACACAAGGCGCCGCCCATTGTACCTAATATAATATCGATTTACTTGCAAATAGTAGAGAGCTCGAGTTCGTACCAGGTCCAACTGGGCCTCGTTGTATCGTGAAAGCATACGATAATACAGTTGAAATAGGCCAGGCATTGCGGCTGGGTCGTTATAGAGAGGGAACACGTGGGCCACCTGTCACGTCGTTCGCTTATAAAGATTTATGTGGTGTATATATGTACACTCGCGATAAACGCAGCTTCGTCCATTTGACGCCATGCTTGGGTCACCAACACCCGGTCCAATGACCTAAGTCGTCGTTATGTCACTATCTCGAGGGAATCTCGGAGTAGCGCTTACGTGGCGTGCTCGTGTTGATGACGCAGTTGGTCGGCATGGCAGAGTGTGGGCGGCACGTTCTACGGCAAATATGACGAGATGGACAGATATTCAGTGTACTTCTGTACCTTGAATTGAACTCCACCATAGATACGACACAAGACACGCGTGTCGTCTGCGCCACACGCGAGCTCAAACTCTAATATTGCCATCGGTATATATATATAATATATATTGAGAATGGCCTGGGTTTATATCTACCGTAATTGTCGTTGATCTGGACCATGACATATCAAACGAAAATATAACGATATAGTTCAATATAATCATAAATAAATAATACTCCAATTTAATAATAACATGGTACAGCGGTACGACAAATACGGTATATATATTGCATAGATGCATATATATATATACGTCCGGACATGGAAAACTAGATGATATATATGCGTCGAGAGTGGTGTGAAACGAACGTACGTTGAAGGAACGGGTTCAACGTTGTAAAGTAATCCAAGCAAATGTCCAACACAAACGGTCCGCTAGGCACTACAGGTGCGCCTTGCGGCAACTCGCACACTGTCAAGTGCAGCGACCTGCCATAGCTCACGTCCATGAGAATGGGCTTCAACACTCGCTAACAACGTACTGTTGTTTTGTCAACTTGGACTCTGGGGCGTAAAGGCCTTCGTCTACAAAATAGCTGTGGTGGCTTGTCACGCCCAGCGTTCCTACGGTTTGCAATGTGTACATTAACCTCGCCATTTGGCCAAGGAGAAGCGATACGCCGTTATGACTTGCCATTGTCCACGTGTTCGCCAACGGTAAAGGTTTCGTTGCCCATGGCCATCTACGGCATGTTAGCATGGTCTGACGGCAGATAGCAGATACAACAGAGAGAGAGACCTGGTTGGCCCACGGAGGCTTGACCCACACAAGCGACCCCATGTGCCCTGCAAATGCCAGCGGCAGGAGAAACGAAGCAATCCCAGCCTCGCTACTGTCCAGTGCGTCGTACAGTGCAGATGGAGTAAATACACAAGACGCGGGGATGTCCCGGGGAAACGCCAAGTCGGGGTGTGCGTCGAAATGCACGAGGGTCCAGTTGGAAAACGGCAGCGTGCGCTTTCGTATGGCCTACGGTCATGAGTCATACGTGGCACCCTCATAGACGAGCATGTACCTGGTGAATAGGCTCGAGCACATGATGGTGGTCGTCCACGACGATCACACGCAACTGCTTGCTCAACATGATTTACAGGATTGACAATTTGGTTTTGGGTTATTTTCTGCCAAAACCCAGTGTCGAATTCGACAACTTTTGGTCATTTCTACTTTTTTTTATTTTTATGATTTTATACAAAATCTCTCATACAAGTCCAATACTGATTTCCCTCCCAGTTTTGAACGTGCTATTTTCGACAAATTTAACAGTAACAATTCATCAAATTGTGAGACTACAGTACCTGAATTTTAGCCAATATTATTTCGGCAATTCTAATTGGCCTGTTATAATTGACTGTGAATATGATAATATTCGCATTGACTATTACAGTAGTACTGGTACACCTTATGGTGGGCTTTCAATGGTCGTCTCATCATACTGTATGAGTACCGCCAACTTGTATCATCAACGCCATTAAGGCCCAGGAAATGGAGATACGCTCAACAAATAATCATGGACCAATTTGATCTATTTTAGGGTCCCTTAGGGCATCCCCACCGGTGCGACTGTATAATCAGACTGTATAATACCGTTTTACAGTTCCTGTATTTTGATTTTTGTCAACCCCAGCGGTAAAACTGTAAAACATCCGAATAATGTTATTATCCGGAAATGAACGCCTGGCGCGATGGCGTGGGAGGACGACGATGATGACATGGATCAAGCTTGGGAGATTCTTGGCTTTCATCAGTCTTCTGCGCGCCCTAAAGGCTCTATTGCCAACCGCCAGCCAGACCTACCACGACATAGCGAGGCTGCGCATGCTCGGATTTACCTACAACTTTGACCCCAATCCAATCTACGGCGAAGCCAAGTTTCGCCATCAATTTCGAATGGCCAGACCGCTGTTTGAACGAATCATGGACGGTGTGGTGATGCGTGATGAGTACTACCCTTGGACACATCTTGAGAGATGTTGATCCATGACCGGACAAGCTGGTAGTCTTCGTCGGTCGTGAAGTTGGAACCACGGACGGCCTTGGCTAATTCCATT